>NW_027176495.1:2402644-2505144 GCF_023349555.1 Cebidichthys violaceus | reverse complement strand
CATTGTTCTCTGACCTAAATCTCTTGACCTGGAACTGCAGAAAACCCCAGGTTCTGAATGAATGGGACGCAGCGACACGTCTTCACTCTCCACTGCCCCACACTCGCTGGTCAGACCATGACATCATCCAACTGTCAAACAACATGTTCTGACAATTAGCCCCTCTGAAACAATAAGGCCTCCGATTGAGACCAGCAGTGTAACATATCTGCTCTCGGGTTTAAAATAGATTCATCCAACTTAAATCAGTGGTGGCTGTGATCGCCTAGTTATTGGTAGAACATCCAAAGAGAGAGTCATGACTACAAATCAAGGACGTTCATCCTTAGTGTCTTTATGGATGTCATGTTGGACAACACATCGAGGTATTTATTAAGGATTCTGCCTCCTGCAGCAAGAACAACATCTCAAAATTACTAATTAAGTGGAAAGATACTTAAAAAGTGATATTTAAAGGTAGTTTGAGACTACTAACGGTGCCCTTGAGCAAAATGTGTTGGTAATATTCCTTGATCTTATGTAAAAAATGACTATTAGAACCTGGAAGAAATGAGTCTGCTACATTTGGTTCTGCTGTGCTTAAAAGTGCCAGAACAACAACAATTAATACAGATACAGTCCATAATATTATGGATATATATATTATATTGTAAAGCTTGAAGGAGTTGGATGAGAAGTTGAGGTTCAAGGTTGCTTTTGTCTCCTGAAGAAAATAAAAGTGTCTTATCTTAAAGGGCCAGTGTAGTATTTTGGTGGAGTTTTTTGCAGTAACTGAATACAGTATTTATAACTATGATTCTGTTTGTGTATAATCACCTGAAACTAAGACTCATTGTTTCTTTTCCATCATGTCTTTGTTAGCTTAAATGGAGCAGCTCTTTTTCACAGTCAGCTGTGTAGCTCAGCCATGTTTCTACAGTAGCCCAGGATGGACAAACCAAACCATGTGAGAGTCTTCACTGTCGTACATGTGAGCACAAGAACGTGGTGCCACCAGCTGCAACCTGACTTCTGTTCACACGTCATTGTAGCTACAGTCACTGCTGTTCAGTGGTGGGATTTACAATTTTAAGATTGTTGCGCTTTACTTATATAAAATTAATATTTTGTTAATATAATTAATTCACACACACACACACCATGTGAAATGGACCGTTCCAGTTGTTGCACTCTTTCTTAACTACTGTTACTTTACTTGTAACAGTGTTTCTCTGTAGTATTACTACTTTTACCGAAGTAAAAGATCAGAGTACTTCTTCCACCGCTGCTGCTGTTCCCTGCAGATCCAGTAGTGGTCCTCAGTGAGTCACATGATTGACACACCGACCCCTCAATCCCCTTAGTCAGCCTGTCCATAAACAGTCTACTGTGGTCTAGTTGGCTTCCTGAGTGTCAGTGTAGCATCATGACTTTGTCCTCCAGCTGCAGGTTTGTCTTCTACCTGCCCTCGTCCCTTTTTTGGGGCTTTCTTGCCTTCGCCAGCTGCCTGTCTGCTGCCTCCTTCTGTCTCGCTCCTTTGAGTCTTCACCTTGTGATCTGATAGAAAGACGCACTGAGTTCACTGTCTTTGGCCAGCAGACTCCTCATCAGCATCCCAAACACATCCAGTGGCGTCATCACATTTATGAGTGTGTCTTGGCGAGATCCCACTTGTCATTTTTCCGCGCTCACCAGCTCGTCTCGGTGCGTTGAAGAAGAGGAGGAGGAGGAGGCGGCAGATAAATCTCATTCTCTTTTTCATCACGCTGACTTCATTCTTCACAGTCCTTTGATGAGACAGGGGAGCAAACCTGGGAGGAGTCTGGAGATTTACGGCCGACAGAACTGTGCAGGCCATTAAAGCCCAGCATCCTGCTAATGAACAGTCGGTGCAATCACACCGAGAGGAGTACAGTATGTACAGAGCCCATCGATCCGGTGCCGTCCTCTGGGACGTGTAAGCTGTAGTCTGACCCTGTCACATGAAAGGACAACAAGATTCATCCTCCTTCTCCAACCAGAGCTCCTGGTGGGTTAGAGGATGCTGGATATCTGACCTCAGGCTACATGTTGAGAAGCAATCGCTACATCACAGTTTGGGAGGCTTCTGCAAAATGGCTACAAAACCATCAAAATCATCAAAGTCATTGTGCTTCCCCCAAATATACCCCCCCCCCCCCCCCCCCCCCCCCCCCCACGGGTATTGACGTGCAGCCCCAGCTGTTGCCTCGTGATGCAGAGCTCCAAACTGTGCGGCGTCTCGTCATCAGAGTGGCGTCTCATGGGAGAGTGGAGATGAGTGCTGTAATTAGCGGGGGGAACGAGGCCAGCGGCAAGCCGAGGTGTCCCGCGGGGCCCCCGGGGGCCTCGGGGGACTTCAAGACGCGTGGCTAACCTGTGGGGCTACCTGTGGCTTTTAATGCAGAGTCGAGCACCAATTTGTTGCATCTAAAGAGATGAAACTAACAGGTTTGCCTCCTAAATGAGTTTTATGTCATTTAAAATGAGGTTATGGTTTTGGAGAGAGCTGCAGCTAAACTCCAAAGCCCACGATGATGTCCTAGAGGTCTTGTTTTATCCACATCCCAAATGTCTTCAGTTTACTGTCTCAGAGGACTAAAGACACACTTAACATGCTGGAATCACAGAATTTTGACTTTAAAAACACTTTTTTTTTAAACCGATTAATCGATTATCAAATGAATTGACGATTAATTAAATAGTCTAACTACTCGATGAATGGATTAATGTTGCAGCTCTATTTTTGGAACGTCAGGTGGATGAAATAACTAGTTTACAGTAAAGATGTTGATTTGAGCGTTGGGCACGTTTTCATTAGTTTCTGTCATTTTATGGACTAAATGTATCGATTAAATAATTGATGGATTATTCAATATTGAAAATGATTCTTAGTTGAAGCTCTTAAATGTGTTGTTATGCCCTTTCTTCATAAAATGGTCACATGTTCTGAGGATATTTTATTTGCAATTTTCATAACTCTCCGATAAAGCTCACCAAATGTCTTGTTGCTCTTACTGTGTGTGTGTGTGTGTGTGTGTGTGTGTGTGTGTGTGTGTGTGTGTGTGTGTGTGTGTGTGTGTGTGTGTGTGTGTGTGTGTGTGTGTGTGTGTGTGTGTGTGTGCTTTAAAGCACCACTATGTCTGCATGCGCTGGTGTGTGCAGGTGTACGACGGCTGCTTCTGCTCCATCTGCGTCTGCCGCTGATGAATAAAGCCATGAAATAGATCCAGCTGGAGATGTGCGGAGGAGACTGAGGCCTCCTGGGAAATCATCCACACCTCCACCAGCACCGTGTCCACTTCTCCAGCACCCCAGAGAGCTATCAATAAGTGGGTAATTGAATTTTAAGCACAAACACTGCCGTCAAATGAGCGTCGACGTGTGTGTGCGGTGGGGGGATGTTTAGCTGTGTGAACACGGTGAGGCTGTCATCCGGCCCACTGGGGGTTTGCACAGGAAGGATGAATGTTTAATCCATTAAATAACAATTACAGCCTGTAATGGTCCAGAGTGGCTGCTGGAGGGAGGGAGGCAACATGGCTGCACTGCTCACGGGCCTGAAAATGAGTTTGCTTCTTCATGACACCGAGCGTCCTTACATCACTCTGAGTGAACCAGCACACACACACACACACACACACACACACACACACACACACACACACACACACACACACCTCGGAGGAATTAACGTACGTCTTACTGTGAAAAACTCCGTGGATCGTTTCTAGGCTGATCCCAGTATTTTTAGGCCTTCTAAATAAATAAAGGATTCAGTATTTCTTCACAATTCAGGGCTTTGAACTATATGCTGCTATACAACTGTCATGCACAATGACAAATAACAGAAGAGACACAAGTCAGACAACCTCACATAACATATAAAAGATGCACTGCATCGGTAACGCTGACTCACAAACTAATACTCTGAGAGCATGTTAGCGAAGAAGCATATCGTACCACTACGTTTAATAAATGAAGCGATGCCTTTAAAAACAAAATCCATAAATTAGGAGCATTTAAAAACAATGTCAAAAATACAACCACTCGACACACTTTGTAGTAAATGACTGAAAACAGCTAACAGGCCTTTAATTTAAGACCTTCACTTATGTTGGTTTGAACTCCTGCTTCTCTCCTTGTCATGAATTTAGGAGTTAAATCAGTCGAGCGTTTCTCGACCTTTTATTCAGGTTAACACAACATTTCATTTTATAGGTATTTCATCGCCTAATCATCTCTTGGGAAGTTTCCTGGAAATGTAATTGAATAAATGTCTTGTCCTATTCAAAATATATAATCTAAAAATATGATTTAACTCAATATATTAAATGAAAATAATGATAAAGTTCACGACTCGTTCTTTTCTGTTTTGGTTGGACTTCATCTCGTGAAGTATTAATAAAATCCTAGCGACGACTCTGCAGCCGTTACAAGATGAACGTGAATGTTTCTCTATTTCTAATGTTGAACTAATTGATTTATCGCCACAGTAACCGTATGAAGAGCATGAGCTGCATCGCTCGAGTGTTTAGATAGAAGCCCTTGACCTTTAATATTCATCTTGTGTACAATAACTCAGAGCATGAGATTTTAGTTTGTCGTCATGAGTTCTTTCTCAGACGTAAAGCGACCTTGAAAAATGACTGCATTAAGTCAAAATGTAGAAGCTAAATTCGGTGAACTGAAACAAAGCGTTGGTGACGACCTGACTGCCAACGCTTCATTCAGTCAACTGTAAAGAAATGTCACTGTTAAGAATAAGAAGCGGCTCTTGTCTTGAGAGTCTGAAGTGAACAGATGTTTGTGGAGATTGCATTTCCACTCCGACTGTCAATGAAGTGTGTGGACTGCATGACAACATCTTCTTCTGGAGTCTGAGGCTATTAATCCCAGGGAAATCATAAGAAATAGAAAAATGTAATCAAAACTCTGTTCAGTGTCGAGAAAAATCTCGTTCATCCGGATCAGAAAGTTGTCTGACAGAAGGAAGGTCACGGCTAAAGACCTGAAGTTCTGCATGATTCAGATGTTCTGCAGAATGACACTTTTGGAATTGGAAAAAGAAAAGAGTTCACAAGCTCTTACCTTTTTTAAAATGCATCAGGAAATACAGTGAGCCTTTAAATCCTCCATGGTGTGAATGACATGATGTTTGATGAAAGCAGAGGTAGAGTCAGGGAAGAAGAAGCTGCTGTTCGGTCCACAGAGTCTGAGTCTCAAACTAAGAGCTCTGTGGGTTAGAACATTAGAACATTTAAAGACTCGATGGAGAGTTAACAGCTGGTTTTTAGTTTGTAGATGTGACGGAGAGTTAAAAATAGGAAACGGTGCAAGACTCCAGCTATCATGGTGCTAAAGATGCATACAATAACAGAATATGATTTAGTGAAATATAGTAGCATTGCCTGATCACTGTAGCATTAAGTGTGTACCTTTACTTACACACACACACACACACACACACACACACACACACACACACACACACACACACACACACACACACACACACACACACACACAGTGAACACAGTGTGTCAGTGTGATCGTTAAGTTGCACTCGTGATCCAAAGCGAGTTTGCTAGCTGTGGTTTTCTCATGCTGATCACACAATGGCCTGTGTATGGGAGCTGCCTGGTGGCATTGCTTAATTAGGCGAAGAGTTGATTCATTTGCACTAATTGACAGCTAATTAAAGGAGTGAGGGCACATCAGACTGACGTTCCTCTGAGCGGAGAGGCCTTGACTGCAGGGGATGTTGGAGAGAGGGAGTTGTGAAATATCGAGTCTTCTGGGTGCCACCTGCCATTAGAAGTGGCCTCCAACATATGGTGTGTGTGTGTGTGTGTGTGTGTGTGTGTGTGTGTGTGTGTGTGTGTGTGTGTGTGTGTGTGTGTGTGTGTGTGTGTGTGTGTGTGTGTGTGTGTGTGTGTGTGTGTGTGTGTGTGTGGGGGGGGTTTAAACAAGCTCAGTGTTGAAATGCAGCCTGTTGAGTCCAGCTGCTTGTGGTTCAAAGTGTTCTTAAGCTGCTAGAAAAAAGAAAGTGAATTTGATGATAATAATAATATCAGGTTCAGTTCTGCTGAAGAGTAAACAAATTATACGACAGAAGTTAGCTCGTTGTTTTGGTTCAACAACAACAACAACAAAGCCTGATAAACTTCAAACAGCAGACTAGTGACGAGCTGGTGAACATTCACCATATTGTTAACTCAACACCAGAAACAGGCCTTAAAATGAAGTCATGTTTATTTCTCAAAAATGTTAACAACAAAAAGAGACAAATGACAAACAGGAAGAGAGACATTATGAGCGTCCATTAAACAAGCGATGCTATGCAGTCATTTCTGATGCCCTTCTTGAAACGGAGCTGCTCCTGCGTCTCTGTTTTCGACATGTTGGCGGCTCCAGGTTTTGGGACGCTGTCACAGGACATTAACACCAGTTGTCCAAAGTTTGAGGGTGAAGGTCCTTAGTGAGTCGACTCAAATCTCTCCCGTCCTGCAGGACGAGGGAAACGCTCTCTGCAGGAGACCAGGAATAGCCTGTCTTTATGTATGCTGGTGCTGCTCATGTGAATAATAATAATACAAAAAAAAGAAGACAATTAGGGGCTTATTAGGGTCTCGGGGAGACGTAGCTCACGGGGCGTCCGCTCGCCAGCTCGGCCCCAGCTCTGAGCCGCTGCCATACCTCAAAACAGTCAGGGGCTTTGTCTCACCTAATTACGCTGGAAGCAGAGGCCCCGCTCCTGTGTTGCTGCTGCCATGCCTGTCCGATTCCCTTCTCCCGTCTAACTGCTAGTCCCTGTCCGCTGTGGAAGTGTGCTAATTAGACTAGAAACGGGCCCGAGTAATTATGTCAATTCTCGTTATGAGTAACCACAATGAGGAATATTATTTTGTCAGGAAGGTTTCAGGGTTCGGGAGTCTCTCTCCCACGTTTCCCAAAGTATTTTCCTCATTACGCCAATAACACATCTGCACATGGAACGGCGGAATGCGGCACACTCGGCGAGTCGGAGACCCTGACAAACTTCAGAGCATAAATAGATGCACTCATACAGAAATGGAGACTATAGAACGGCAATAGCATGAAGTTATTGCCCTAATTAATGGTTGGTGCCCACAGAGCGAACTGTTGAATCACCAGTGGCACATTGTTCGGGTTGTGAGAGTCTTTTGTTTCTTCACCTTAATAGGATGTTTTGATCAACGGCTGTTTGGTGACCCAGCTCTTCTTCTTTAATGCCAAGCTCTGGGAAACGGCAATTAGCTCGATTAGAAGAGCCATGTGTGGCGCCTCCAACGAGCACAAAGATGGATCAGAGGGACAGAGCTGCAGAACGTCCGACTGTCTCTGCTCCGACTGTCAGAAGCTCAAATATGTGTTGATGCTGTAGTGAAGGAACGTTAACGAGCGAGACGTTCCACGGTGGATAACGTGAACATTTACATTTGATAGAAGGTAGACGGGGATAAAGCCTCCGCTGGAGTGAAGTCAGAGGTCCTGTTTGGCTCGTCATGGTGTCAACTTCAACTTTTCTTTCTTTTATTGTTTCTTTGCAGCTTTGATCTACAGACGGTGATTTGAACAGCAGTGCAGCTGCTCGTTATGTTCACCTCAGTTTTGTCACTTTTGAAACAAATCCTGTTTTTTAGCATACAAATGAATATAGTCAAAATGAAGACGCAGAGATGCCTTCATGTCTGATGTCAGTGACTTTTAGTATTCTCATGTCGTCTGCTCCTCCTAACATCTCCTTGTACTTCACAGTATTAGTTTTTTAAAACCTGATTTCAGTGGAATGCAGCTGCAGATTTAATCATGGTCTCTGTTTTAGTTTCTGTGATATATGGTTTATCCTCAGGAGTGCTTCAAAGAATACCAACTGAGTGGAGTCACTCAGTCATAACGCGCATAATGAATAAAGTGGACAATGAAATTGCTCACAGACTAGGGGTGGGGGGGAAATCAAAACGGCATGGGATCTCTATATTAATATTAATAACATTAATATTGTATCAATACACAGACTAAAGGTATCGACCTTTTATTATATGGAGATGGACCGTGAGTGAAGCAGGTCTTCAGAAGCTGCAGGTGATGATCAGGATGCAACCTCGTGTTTCTGCATCCTGATCTGAGTGAAGGATGTGATTCATGCGTGTCATCCCTCCGCGTGCGCGTGCGTGTGATGTAGAACCTCATTAGCATAGCTGTTGGTAGGCATTGATCTCTTCATTCACCTCTAATGAAATGTCTCTAATAGCTTCTCACGAGATGCGGAAGGTAATTTAGCTCTTCCTCTCTCTTGCTCTAGTTCTTTAGAACATCCGGGGCATTTTATTTGTTTTTATTTATTTGTATTTATTTATTTTGAACACATTAAATAAGCGACACCTTTTTTGCTCTATTGTGAAGATTGTAATCTACAATTTTACACTGACTCAGAGAAATACAAGCTAAACTCTTTATTTATGTATTTATTTATGTCAAACCAAAGGTCCGGTCAGATGATCGTTGACGTTCATAACGCAGCATTACTTGATCTGTGTTGGACCCCTCAGATGTAGGCCCGTGTCTCTTTCCACGGAGATGCAGCGTAGAGACACACAAAGCAACATGGAGCCTCATCACTGACTGAGCGGGCGAAGCCGCATCTCTTGATCACATCTCCGATTACTAACCGGCACTAAATCTGTTGTGGGTTTGGCCGTCACGACAGCCTGACGCACGGCTGCCAAACAGTCCCGCCGGAACCACCTCTATTTATTTATTTATTCATCGCCACATGTCCCATTGATACGACTGTATCTGCGCTTCCATCGCGCGCGTCCACTCATCTCCATAAACTCTCCTCGTCGTAATTATCCGTCCAGATGTCCAAAGTGTGCCGCACATTATCTCCGAACGATTGAAACTCCGCAATAATTGAATAACAGCTGATTAGAGAGGATTAGGTCTGTGGAAACTGAGAGTATTTTCACTTCATTTCACATTTCAGTGGGTTTGTATTTGAGCTGTTTGAATGGTGATGAATGAGTGAGGAGAGACGCTGCGGATGATTTCCCCTGACGTCCGAAATGTCTTTCTGACTTCCACGATGTATGCGCTGGATCACGGTGACTTCTCACTTTGTGTCACAACTTGTTGTTGTTGTTTGATGTCAGCACGAGGTGAATAAACGTGCTGGTGCTCCGGCGTTGTTTGTCTCATTTTTAATTGCCACCCTGGTGTGTCCTAAATACCCTGAACTGGGATATTGTGTTCTTTATCATGTGACCCGTCAGAGAAGGAAAAACGCTTAATAATCCATCAACAGATGCGCAGACTGCCACCAAAGACAAAACGTTTAAACCTAATTAGAATATGCAAATGAATGTGTGGGTTATATGGGACGTTAGGGAGCGAGCTCGAGCCTGCTAACGGATCAATCCGCGTGCTTCTCCTAATAAGAAGCTGAAGTGATGAATTAACTGCTAGAGAAATTGGCTAATGTGAGTTCGTGAGTGTTTCTTTTAATTTGACCTCTGAAACTCTTTTTGTTGTTGTTGCTTTTGTAAATAGATTAGCCTCGATATTGGCAAACTTATTGGGAATTATTTAAATTAAATTAAAGCTGGTTTATGAAGAGCAGTTGTACACTGAACTAATAAGACTGCTCATCTTTTAAATTATAGCCTTTACTGGCACGTGTCATAGATTCATGTTGTGGATGGTTTTAAACATCTTTTTTTTTTTAAAGGCAGAAATTAGTCCTTTTATTATTGTTGTAAAACAACGAAATACTATTTCTACCTCCATCATTTATATTATAGGCTGATATAACATGTGTTGTAGCAAAGCAGCAGATTTAATCAAAATAAATATGAAATTACTTTTTTTTTGTTTTTCAGTATTTGTTGTCCATAAAGGTTCCTCGCGATTCAATGTCAGCAGTGACGCCACTGTTAGAATGAGGACATATTATCATTATTATTATTATTATTATTATTATTATTAGTATTAGTATTATTATTATTAAGATGTATTCACTCCGGCTGTTTGATGAGCAGTGACTCTGAAAACGAAGAGACTGCAGGAACACCAGTTACTTCTTCGTTCGTTGATGATTTCTACGTAACGAATTCTCACGAGACGCTCAACACCGTGACCCGCTCTGCTGCTAGTCTGGACCAACCCGCCTGAAGCTCTGAGTGGTTCCGATTTCAGTGCGCTGTCATAACATCAATACGAATGTATGGGATCAAACTTTAGATTAACCTTCTAAACGAAACGATTCATCTGGAATGTGTTCAGAGGAGAATCCACCTTTAATAACCACATCCTCAGCGATGTGCTAAAAGGCTAATGCGACACGTTATTGTCACATTTAATTGTCTGAAATTGTATTATTTACTTTAATGAAGCTTCATAGGGCTCGTGCAAACTTCAGCGTGGGGTCCCCCCCCCCTCCTTGTGATTGGCTGCCGCCTGTTGCCCGCTGGTTAAAAGGCGCAGCAGAGAGGAGGGCAGAGAGATAAAGAGCATCACGGTGCTGATTGCATCAGGGACTCTGGCTTCTTTTTTTGGGAGTGAGTGGAAAACAAATAGTGGGATCTCACCGCCATGACGGGGAAAGAGGGAGTTGTGCTCTCAGACACTGAGAATAAACAGAAGTCAGCCTCACAGAACAGCGTGAACCACGGGGGACCCCAGCAGCCGCCTCCTGTCTGGAAGATGGCCCCCACGGTGCACCGGCGCACCGGCTTTGGGATCCAGGAGCTGCTCGGCCTCAACAAGGAGCCGCCGGCGGTTACGCAGAGGCGGCCGCTGGAGGTTCTCCCGCACACTGCGCACGTCCTGGCCGCGAGGTCCCTCGGACACGCGGGTCTCGGGGTCGGTATGGGTTTGCTGGGACCAGAGGGAATACACTCGTTTTACAGCCAGCCCGCTTTTTTGGAGGTGCTCGCAGAGGCGCAAAATGTGCACCTGCAGCCGCTGCACAGAGCGGTGCACATGGACTCTCAGATGGACGCGCAGCACTCCGCCAGCTCCGGTGAGTGTTTAACTTGAGGCCCGTCGACTCTACCGCGATGCAGGGAGCGCTTCGGGTTAAACGGTACTTCTACAGCCGCTACGTGTGTTTTGTGACCAAGCTGGAGGGAGGGAATAGCAGAAAGGTATGCACAAAAAAAAGGGTGCAAGCGCGTGACTGATTTCACACGGAAACATTTTCCGGATGCATCTTTAGTTTAATTTTATTTTAAAATTGGGCGAAAGAAGGAAGAAAAAAATCTAGAGGCCTTGCTAAAATATTATTTTCTAAATAACCAGTCGAACAAGTACTTTTTATTCTAATTTAAATTAATTTGAGGGAAAAAATCGCGCTGAAGAATCTAAAATAATAACTTTACATCAATAAATCGGACTTGTATATATTTTTAAATGAGGAATACTTTACCATATTTCGTATATTTCGTATAGTACACAGCGTTAGATAGAATTATTATTATGTGATGTTGTCTCAGTGTTTTTGACTTCACTGCTTTAATGTTTCCTCACAGATTCTGATGACATGAGTCTTTCCTCCGGAGATCAGAAATTCTCTAAATCCTCAGTGAGTCAGAGCAAGAAGCGGAAGAAAAGACGACACAGGTGAAGCAAATGGAAAACGAGATAATCGAACGATGTATTTTTTAGTCTTTTACATTATATTCGGCTTTTATTTAGTGAAATCACGTAAAGCTACTTTCGTTTGGTGTCTCCTCTAGAAAGAGAAAAATCTCTCACACACACTCACACACACTAATTGTATTTAATTATTAAACGTGTGTGTGATGATTATATTTGATATTAGCCTTAAAGTCATCTGGATTTCCTCTGCTGTCTTTCTAAAAATTAATTCGATTTTTTTCGTCACGAATGAAAACGAATGAGTTTGTCTGACAAAATCAAACTGTATTTATGATTCTTTATTTATGTCTTTGGTAAACAACGATGACAGAATAATAGGCTTAATTGTCTGACTGCGTTGCTACTTCTAAAATTCTTCCATAACATTTTAAATCTGTACTTTTCATTTGACTTCATCTAGATTTTTTTTAATTTTTTTTTTATAAATTGAGTGCAAGAAAATATATTTTTTTTAAATTTCATTTTTAGACTTATTTTAAATGGTACAAATTTGAACAAATGTCATAATATAAATTATAGAGGGGTTCTTATTTCTTCTTTTTTTTGTCTGCAGAACCATTTTCACTTCCTATCAGCTGGAGGAACTGGAGAAAGCGTTTAATGAAGCTCACTACCCAGACGTGTACGCCCGAGAAATGCTCTCCATGAAGACTGAGCTGCCAGAGGACAGGATACAGGTGTGTTAAAGTCTGTGCAGTGTGCAGACATGTATGCTGTTTTAAATCCTAAACATGCTTTAAGCATCTTAAAGAGGGACAATGAGACAAAAAGAACCCATTTTAAAATAAATACAATTATTATTTTTTTAAATATCAAACATTTCATAAATTCAGGTTACAAAGCAATGAGGAATGCAAAGGAAGCACTCAGCCACCAGTCAGCTGCTCCATCATAATCATCCTCACAATGCCTTCTGCTTTCACATTAGCAGCCAATTCACCAGCTCAGTGTAATAATTAGTTAATTGAGGGGAACTTATCACCTCTTTCGCTGCGAGAGAGCCGGCCGCCGCCCTGAGATGAAATGATAACTACATAGAAATTAATTGGCGCAGGTCAGCGGCTGAGCAGAGGCCTCTGACTGGCTGCTATGAGCATTTTAATTTCCCGTGATATTTGAGCGCCTGTCTCCCATCGATCGGCCTGGAAATTAACTTATTTTTCAATCAGCCTCTTCGCCCCCGGGGTCACCTCTCCTCAGGAAGCTACACACACACACACACACACACACACACACACACACACACACACACACACACACACACACACACACACCGCCATGCACACTCACACTGGTGCTGTCAGAAGGCATGATTGCTCATCTGAGGCTCATCTTTTTATGAGATGGAGGTTATCATCAGATCTACCTGAATAGCTTTCCAGGCTCGGCTTTGATCGTTTTTAATTCCAGGCCTGTGTAGCACACACACACACACACACACACACACACACACACACACACACACACACACACACACACACACACACTATTCCCTATAATATCATCCTGCCTCCTCTGCCATTTTAGGATGATCATTTCTTTCCTGTTTTCCTCATTCATATTCACAAGGTTGCTGAGGCTACTGCAGGTCTGGCTTGGTGGAAATCAATTCAAGCATTTGAGGAGCCAGAAGGAGAATAACACACACACACACACACACACACACACACACACACACACACACACACACACACACACACACACACACACACACACACACACACAATGAAGCATTGAGGGGGGAAAAAAAATTAAATATTAAATTGACAAAGCTATTTTGTACAACCATTTGCATTTTGAGTAAATAAAAGATGTAGAGGTCGATGTAGGTTACATTTGAGTCCAGATTAAAATGGGTTCTTGAAATTAGTCTTTATTAAAGAAACAGCCTCCAGCAGATCAAACTGATTCTCCTCAAAATGCTTTGATACAATGAGACATTTGATCATGAAGGCGTCAAACGACAAGGACAAGGAAGCTGTACTCAATTACACAATGAGATATATATATATATATATATATATATATATATATATATATATATATATATATATATACATTTAAATAAGGTGATCCATTGTAGTGGTTTGGAAATGTATCAAAAACCCTCCAGACATGTTTTAAGACATATTTAGAAAATAATCTGCTTGTTTTCCCAAACAAATGTTCAGACCTTGTTAAAAAAACTCCTCCTGCTTTATTGAAAAATCCAGAATCTATGAATATGACTAGATGTCTGCTAGTGTGTGTGTGTGTGTGTGTGTGTGTGTGTGTGTGTGTGTGTGTGTGTGTGTGTGTGTGTTTCCTCCTGCTCTTGGTCCTCAAGCCTTTCAGTGTCAAAAACAACATTCTGCAGGGAAGCTCAAAGAACCAAGTGATAATGAGGCTGGCTTTACATTGTGTTCTGGTCCAGTCCACAGAGAATCAAACTGCATACATTAGTGATGCAAAGTAAACCCTTTATCTGACCTTTTATCTGACCTTTTATCTCTCCAGGTGTGGTTTCAGAACCGCAGGGCCAAGTGGAGGAAGAGGGAGAAGTGTTGGGGTCGCAGCAGCGTGATGGCGGAGTACGGTCTGTACGGAGCCATGGTCCGCCACTCCATCCCTCTGCCGGAGTCCATCCTCAAGTCAGCCAAGGAGGGCGTCACTGAGTCCTATGCTCCGTGGTTATTAGGTAAAGACTTATCACATGTCAACAGGGAGAATTGTAGATGGCTTTTTTTTAACAGAAGACATTTTAACATGTCAAAGAAGGAAAAGCACAGGTGTAAATAATGGAATGTATGAATGCTGAATTTCATGAAGCTGCTTCAGGTCCTGGTGCTGTGCATGCTGGCTCACTGTCACACTGTCTTAATGAGACACCTGAATGATAAGGGAGCCATCGTTAATATTATAAGTGACACGTCAAAATATCTGCTGTCAAAAATGTCCTTTATTGATCTTGAGTCCTATCCCTCCTTTGTTTAATATCATTATTGATGCTGATGAAGCACACATGAGGTGGAGTACTAAAGGTCCATCTTCTGTCAGACACACATGAAATATGTTGCTTCATATTCATTCTTGTGTATAGTATCATTATAGCTGCTTTCAGGCCATTTGTTTGTGGTAAAATGAGAGCTTGTATCCAAAGAAAAGCTACTTCATTAGTTTGTGTCACAGTGTTTGAAAAGCAGGATTAAGAAGTATTCTGACAGGCAGTGGAGCTAAACCCGGCTCATGTTAGGAGCCAATAAAAGTGTCAGCATGTCAATAACAGGTCGATACAGTGATAATCCTACTTAATCAGGACAGATTAGACCACGTGTCCTCATGTCAATTGATTAGGTTAAATCAATTAGGTGCCTCTAATTGAATAAGAGGTTCTATCCCCATTCTCTTTCACACTTTATTCCAATGTCAAACACCTCAGCACACAATTTCCTGCTTTTAAGGTAAAATAGGTGCAATTTATCAGTGACATTTTTCTAAACCTAAATGCATCAACTCCTCAAACTATACCAGGTTGCATGATCTAACCCTCATGTCTGTTCCCCCCAGGCATGCACAAGAAGTCAGTTGAAACCACACACACCTCTCCTGGAAAACCCTGCAGCCTGACGCCACCACCACCCCCCCCACCTCCACCACCAACACAGGAGAAACCAGCGGACAAAGTGATGGAGGAAGAGATGGAGAAACGAATGAAAGACGCTGCTAACGCATCAATTTCTAAGGAGGAATTGAGGGAGAACAGTATCGCCGCGCTGCGAGCGAAGGCACAGGAGCACAGTGCTAAGGTGCTCGGGACGGCTTCCGACAGAACCAACGGCCACGTGACTCATAAAGAGGAAGCGGAGGACGAGGAGTCCGAGCAGGAAACACCAGAGGTGTTGAAGTGTGACTGAAAAGAAGCTGCAGGATACAGACTGATGGGGGGGGGGGGGGGGGGGGTACCTGCAGAGTGGAGTGTGCAAACAATTCAGAGGCAGAAGCTGTGGAGACGCCCATAAACTTATTAGACTGAACTTCAAACCTGCAGATCAAATTCTACAATCAGATAAATAAATGTCACATTATTAAAGATTACTAGGTAACTCATTTGAAAAAAAGGTTCTTTGGCTCCAATGATTTTGGGGGTTGAGGTTATTTCTTTCTCACTCCTCTTAGAAATATCTAGATATAAGAAAGTCCAACCAAACCACACGACCGTCTCATGTCCGTGAGGCTGGAGCTCATTAACGTTTACTGCAGATGTTCTGATGAAGAGCAGCGGTAAATACATGTATATTTATTTTCTTTAAAATAGATTGTTACAGTTCTGTGACCTTGGCAGCTACTTTTATGTGACGGTGAGGGTAAAGATGTTTTTTTTTGAGGAAAGTCACCTTTTTTTAAAGAAGCATCTAAAGCGAAACCTGCTCCAGAGGCGTTGATGATGAACGTGACCTCTGACCTCCCTGTGGTTTCAGTTGGGTGGCTGAAAAGCACACAGCTGCTACGAAAAGATTACGACACAAGATTCAATCTTTTGAGTTCTTTTATCTGTTGCAACGTTTGTGATGTACATACTGAAAATATTGTCCAATAGTTAACACTGTACAGTTAACATTCATGATCTGTGTTTGTCTCTGTATAAATGTAACCGTAGTCTAATTAAAAGTCACTGATATTTAAAGTCACTCATGTTTGAGCTTCACTGTTCTGAGTGCTGGCTGTAAGTCAGTCCATGACTCTACTCATGATCCGGACTATCTGACGTCACAACTAGTTGGGTAACAAATCCTGTGTCCAGTAGTTCTAACTTCTGAAATGAAACATATTTTCATATTCATGAATTCAGATTTTTTTTTTTAAACGACTAGTCAGCCCGGTTGCAAACATCGTCCATGTGAACCGAACCTTTAAGAAAACCCAGCTGTGGACAGTTCCATACTTAGTGAGGAGAAGCTGTCGTTATGTCGTCACATGAGTTTCGTACCGCCCTTCACGCATCGCTCCTCCGGCGCTTCCTCTCCGGGGTTTCCCTCAGTTAACTTCCAGAAGAGCTTAGAACTTCTGGTCCCAGGAAGAGGAACAGCACAGAACACGAACGCGGTCGTTATGTGGCTGCCGTGCGGATGCACTTCAAAGAACATCGTTACTTCCTTTCGTCGACGGGTCTACAAATCTTCTGTCCACATTTTGGGTCGATGGAGATGCAACGTAGCGGCGTTTATGCCGGAGGCTGCGGGGTTCGAAGGCGTGTCGGACCGCTCGGCGTTGCAGGAGTTCTCCGTCAACAACAGCGAGAGCTTCTGGGCCGCTGCGGCGCGCCAGAGACTGAGCTGGATCCGTCCTTTCCACACAGTCCAGGACTGTGACCTGAGCCGGGGCAGAATCAAGTGGTTTGAGGGAGGACAGCTGAATGTGTCCGGTGAGATTAAATTCACATTTCATTACAACACGGCGAGTAAAACGAGTGAAAGAAATAGATCTGGTCGTTATATTAAAGTGATTTTGCGGTCAAGTCATAATCAGACGCAGTTTCCGAGCTGCTTTCTGAGAAACACACACAGAGACAGCGAAGGCATCATTGTGCAAACCGGTCTCTCTCGGCATATGCTGTATATTCAAAGTGACTTGAACGCAGCACGTTAACGTGGCACATGATATGACGTTTTCTGTCTCTGTGTGCATTTGGTTCATTTATTGGTACATGCAGTGAACTGCCTGGACCGCCACGTGCACACCTGTCCAGAGAAGGTGGCTCTGATCTGGGAGAGGGATGAACCGGGGTCAGAGGTCAAGATCACCTACAGGTCAGCAGGTTGGATTCTGTGTGTGTGTGTGTGTGTGTGTGTGTGTGTGTGTTCCTCCTCTCGCCTTGCGCTGTAGTTCATTGATACTTCTTCACAGGCAGCTGCTGGAGATGACATGCCGTCTAGGCAACCTGTTAAGACAGCGCGGCGTGAAGCGAGGGGACTGTGTCACCGTCTACATGCCCACTTGCCCTCTGGCTGTGGCGTCCATGTTGGCCTGCGCCCGTATCGGTGCGGCACACAACGTGGTGTTCGCAGGGTTCAGCGCTGAAGCCCTTGCAGAGCGAATCCGAGACGGTGAGACAGTTTCACTGGCCTGAGGATGCTTAAGCGGAACTAATATTTTATATTATCGATCGATGTGTAGACTCCTCAGAGGATGATCGCACGGTTCTGCAGTTCCCTTCAGCTTTACTGAGTATTTTAGGGCCTTTTGTTTTAGCGTTAATGGTTGCAACTTGCTGCTAGCAGCAGATATTTGTAGTGAAAAAGCCCAAATAAACCAGTGAACACTACTCGCCCCGCTGGTGAACATAATGTGTAAGATGTATGATAACTGCTCAAGTCAGCACTGTGATCTGATTTTCACGTGTCGTCACATTTTCAGCCCAGTCCAGCACCGTCATCACGGTGAACCAGGGCGTCAGAGGAGGTAAAGTCACCGATCTGAAGAAGACGGTAGACGCGGCGGTTCAGGGCTGCCCGTCAGTAAAGCAGGTGTTTGTTGCCATGAGAACAGAGAATCCGGTCGCCATGACAGCCAGGGACGTCGCCATGGAGGAGGTGAGAGATCAGACCAATCGGATCTTGATTGAGATATTAATGCCGACAGCAGAGGACTACACCTGCTCTGTGTCACCTTTCCCTGCATAAATAAAGATTAAAAATGAATAATCCCCCCAAAAAAAGTTGTGTTGTCTTGCACCATGTTTTCAAAATGCACAAAAAGCCTTTAAAGTCATTATGTGATGCAGGAGATGCTAAAGGAGGATTCGGTGTGTGAGCCGGCTGCCATGGACAGTGAGGACGTCTTGTTCCTGCTTCACACATCTGGCAGCACAGGGAAGCCCAAAGGACTCGTCCACACTCAGGCTGGATACCTGCTGTACGCTGCTCTCACACACAGGGTAAACACCAAGCACCACCTGCGTCTGCATCAGCAGAGAATTAGTGACTCACTGTAATCCAGTGTCTGACCAGTAAAGTTTCTATTTCTGTTTTTAATCAAGATATATGAAATGCACTTACATACAAACACACAGAAAGAGACTCCTTCCATTAGATAAAAGGAAAGTAAATACCATATCTTCTACTTTTATCTCTCGTCACCAGTATGTCTTCAGCTACCATGACGGAGACGTGTTCGGCTGTGTGGCGGATATTGGCTGGATAACAGGACACAGTTACAGTGTCTACGGCCCTCTAGCCAACGGGGGAACCAGCGTCCTTTTTGAGAGCACTCCCATCTACCCCGACCCTGGTATGAACGTCTGCCAACGTGGGACTGCATCAGACTGCTTCTCCAGTTCAAAGCAAAAAGAAAACTCTTCTTACTTTGCAAAAAAAATCTCTGATTCTAATAATTGTACGTCTATTTGCACAGTAAAACCTTCAAGGTGTCATATGTACACCTCTGTTAGCTCTAATGGTATCATTATAATGGCATTTTTATGATTATGTTAATATGAAATGTTATGTGTCTTGGCAGACATCCTCTAAGTATTCCCGTCCTTTGCCAAGAGCTCTGCATTCTCCTGTCTTTGTACATGAATAACTGTCTACAGTTGAAGTTGAACTTGGCCATACCGCCACACTATAATTAGGCCTTCTCTGCACACAGTGGTCATGTGTGTCAGCACACACTCCGTGTTATCGTCAAGGTGAAACACGCCACTAGTTAAAGTCTTACTTCTCAGGCTAAAGCGTTACTCTAATCTCTCACTTCTGATTCAGATGTTCAGTTTGTAGAATATCTCTGTTGACCCGGTTCATTTCTGTTGTTCACAGGAAGGTACTGGGAGACGGTGCAGAGGCTCAAGATCAACCAGTTTTATGGAGCTCCCACAGCGATCCGCCTGCTGCTCAAGTACGGAGACCAGTGGGTCCACAAGTACGACCGCTCCACCCTCACAACTCTGGGCTCTGGTATGCCAAACGTGAGACACAAATACTGTTGTGGGACGAGAGATCACACGATAAAGGAAAATAGTTTATTTGTAAACATCTACAACAAGTCAGTTTTGACCTACCATGCTTATGAATGTTACAGCTGTGCATGGACACAGCTGTAACATTCAATGGACAGTAGGATGTAGGATGACACATCTAAGGATGTGATGTAATTAGAAATCACAGCTGTAGTCCCACTTCATAGTGTTTAGCATATAATGTCCCTTTTTACTCTAATGAGTTAAAATGCATTACGTTGTTTTAGCCAAATCAACCTGTCATGTAAACCAGCTGGCACTTTAATACTGTATGTTCACACACACACACACACACACACACACACACACACACACACACACACACACACACACACACACACACACAACATGAGTTGATTATCTGAGTGAAGTTGTCCTCCTGTCTGCAGTGGGTGAGCCCATCAACACTGAAGCGTGGGAGTGGTACCACAGAGTCGTCGGGGACGGACGCTGCCCTGTGGTGGACACCTGGTGGCAAACAGGTGAGTGGGAATGCACAGAGGTGTGTGTGTGTGATTTATTAGCTTTGTTAACACTGACACATTGAAACCACATTAGCCAGGTTTACATCTAAAATCATCTAAAAATGAAGTGCAAATGAATGCTTGTTTCCATCCACTACAGTTATGGGATTATAAGGAGTTTGTTCATCATGATAAGCAGAACGTGGTCAGAAAACCACTGTTCCATATCATAGACTGTTTACAAGAAGTGGATGGAGTCACCGTGACGTCGCCCGTTGGTTTGTGAACTGCTGTTGACGTCTTGGTCGCAATCTTGTGTTTTCAACCAGAAGTAAAACGAGCGGGTGGAGCAAAGTACAACTGAACTTTGCGAAAACGCGGATAACTCCGATAACGAGCAACGTCTTGGTAGCGAAGTGTCAATCACAAAGTAGCCACGCCCTAAAGCACACCCCGCTTCAGCGTCTATTTTACAGTGCTTAGTTCATTCACTCACTGCTTCTTGAACGCAGCCACGTCCGCAGACACTGAAACCCTTCAAGGGAAAGAACAGTTTGCTCCATCTCTCTAACAATAACAGTGTTACATAACAAGCCTGCGGTCGTGTGTAACTATACATACACAATGGTACAGTAGGTGGGTACATACACACCACACACTCCACCACACACACACACACACACACACACACACACACACACACACACACACACACACACACACACATGCATAAAATGAGGTAAGGTTTCCAGTCGCTCTGGGTTCCCGCATCAAACCAGATGTTCTCTTCCCAGAGTAGAACATCTGGTTTTGGTTGCAGAATCATGAACTAAATCTTAACTTAAACCTTTTTTTCTTAGTATTGAATAATAATACAGTACCTATTAACTCCATGTAATAATTTCATCCCTGGTTTTGCTTTGTCAAAAGGCGAACTGAAGCCAGTTTAAGTTTGATTACATTTTGACCGCAGAATGCAGATGTTATGACCAGAGCTGCCAAAAGAGCCACGTCACAAAATGGATCACGGTTCTCTGGAGAGACTCGGATCTCTCTGGTTTCTATTGTTCAGTTTGTATCCTGACCTCCTTCTAAACCCAAGAAAAATGTAAATTCGGTCTTTAATTTGTCTCCATGTTAAACATAGTGAAATAGAAAGTATAACTGTTTGTAAAAAATAACATTTGAAAAGTATTTGTATAGTTATCTTGATACTTTCTTCCCTCTTGAATTCTTTTTATACAAGATACCAGAGTGAAATACACTGTACTATGCTTTACTGACTAAATTATGGTAATACATTACAGTGACAGTATAATTACATCAAACTCGTCCTTCATCTATAGATTACCTCTGATGGCACTGAAAAAGAACTACTATTCCTTTACTAAAGTAGCTTATGATGGTATATCATGACAACATTTTTTTAAATCGGCTGGTTTCACAAATAGAATACATTTTACAGATGAACACAAGACCTGATTGACACTGCGTTTTATCCTCAGTCCGCTCAAATTAGATTAAGTAACGACCAAATGAAGCAAAGCTGCATTAATTACCATACAAATGGCAAAAATCTATAATTAATGGAGGATAATTAAACATCAGAGCATCATGAGTTTGAGAATTACAGACACAGATATGACCCAAATACCCTACTTCAGTAAAAAGGATTATATTATATTATTTTATTTTCCTGGACCAGTGTTTCCAATTAAGACTAAGTGGCATTATTCATAAATGCCATTTGGTTGATCTGGGAGCAAGTAGCCTGTTTAGAGAGAAAATTAGATTTTGATCCGCTGTTGGCATACGGCCTCCATGTTGGATCATACAGGACAAGATGTGAGAGTCTGCAAAAGGACAGATGCTACAGAGCTTTTTTAAACCTAACGGCAAGAAAGTAGAACAAATATTGATATATTGTAGTATATATATCAGGGCCTCTCACAGTTTGGATGATTGAGTGGAATTTAGGGAGCCAGCATATGAGTGAGGGTCACACAGAAAACAAGTCATAGTATAGTATGTTCAAAAATAACATAAAAAACCTCATAAAAAGTCATAAACAGTCATAGTATAGCATGTCGAAAAATAACATAAAAAAAAGAAAAAAGTTATATTATACTATGACTGTTTTTGACATAATATACTATGACTGTTTTTTGACTTTTTTCGACATGCAATACTATGACCGTTTTTCACTTTTTTTGACATGCTATACTATGACTGTTTTCAACATGCTATACTATGACCGTTTTTCACTTTTTTCGACATGCTATACTATGACTGTTTTTTGACTTTTTTCGACATGCTATACTATGACCGTTTTTCACTTTTTTCGACAGGCTATACTATGACTGTTTTTGACATAATATACTATGACTGTTTTTGACATAATATACTATGACTGTTTTTTGACATGCTATACTATGACCGTTTTTCACTTTTTTCAACAGGCTATACTATGACTGTTTTCGACAGGCTTTACTATGACTGTTTTCGACAGGCTATACTATGACTGTTTTTTGACTTTTTTCGACATGCTATACTATGACCGTTTTTTACTTTTTTCGACAGGCTATACTATGACTGTTTTCGACAGGCTATACTATGACTGTTTTTGACATAAAAAACTATGACTGTTTTTTGACTTTTTTCGACATGCTATACTATGACTTTTTTCGACAGGCTATACTATGACTGTTTTCGACAGGCTATACTATGACTGTTTTTGACATAATATACTATGACTGTTTTTGACATAAAAAACTATGACTGTTTTTTGACTTTTTTCGATATGTTATACTATGACCGTTTTTCACTTTTTTCGACAGGCTATACTATGACTGTTTTCGACAGGCTATACTATGACTGTTTTCGACAGGCTATACTATGACTGTTTTCAACATGCTATACTATGACTGTTTTTGAAATAATATACTATGACCGTTTTTCACTTTTTTCGACTGGCTATGCTATGACTGTTTTCGACAGGCTATACTATGACTGTTTTTGACATAATATACTATGACTGTTTTTTGACTTTTTTTGACATGCTATACTATGACCGTTTTTCACTTTTTTCGACATGCTATACTATGACCATTTTTCACTTTTTTCGACAGGCTATACTATCACTGTTTTTGACATAATATACTATGACTGTTTTTTGACTTTTTTCGACATGCTATACTATGACTGTTTTTTGACTTTTTTCGACATGCTATACTATGACCGTTTTTCACTTTTTTCGACATGCTATACTATGACCGTTTTTCACTTTTTTCGACAGGCTATACATTGACTTTTTTCGACAGGCTATACTATGATTGTTTTCGACATGCTATACTATGACTGTTTTTGAAATAATATACTATGACCGTTTTTCACTTTTTTCGACTGGCTATACTATGACCGTTTTTCACTTTTTTCGACATGCTATACTATGACCGTTTTTCACTTTTTTCGACAGGCTATACTATGACTGTTTTCGACAAGCTTTACTATGACTGTTTTTGACATAATATACTATGACTGTTTTTTGACTTTTTTCGACATGCTATACTATGACCGTTTTTCACTTTTTTTGACATGCTATACTATGACTGTTTTCGACATGCTATACTATGACTGTTTTTGAAATAATATACTATGACCGTTTTTCACTTTTTTCGACTGGCTATACTATGACTGTTTTCGACAGGCTATACTATGACTGTTTTCGACAGGCTATACTATGACTGTTTTTGACATAATATACTATGACTGTTTTTTGACTTTTTTCGACATGCTATACTATGACCGTTTTTCACTTTTTTCGACATGCTATACTATGACCGTTTTTCACTTTTTTCGACAGGCTATACTATGACTGTTTTTGACAGGCTATACTATGACTGTTTTCGACATGCTATACTATGACCGTTTTTCACTTTTTTCAACAGGCTATACTATGACTGTTTTCGACAGGCTTTACTATGACTGTTTTTGACATAATATACTATGACTGTTTTTTGACTTTTTTCGACATGCAATACTATGACCGTTTTTCACTTTTTTTGACATGCTATACTATGACTGTTTTCAACATGCTATACTATGACCGTTTTTCACTTTTTTCGACATGCTATACTATGACTGTTTTTTGACTTTTTTCGACATGCTATACTATGACTGTTTTTTGACTTTTTTCGACATGCTATACTATGACTGTTTTTCACTTTTTTCGACAGGCTATACTATGACTGTTTTTGACATAATATACTATGACTGTTTTTGACATAATATACTATGACTGTTTTTTGACATGCTATACTATGACCGTTTTTCACTTTTTTCAACAGGCTATACTATGACTGTTTTCGACAGGCTTTACTATGACTGTTTTCGACAGGCTATACTATGACTGTTTTTTTGACTTTTTTCGACATGCTATACTATGACCGTTTTTTACTTTTTTCGACAGGCTATACTATGACTGTTTTCGACAGGCTATACTATGACTGTTTTTGACATAAATAACTATGACTGTTTTTTGACTTTTTTTAACATGCTATACTATGACCGTTTTTCACTTTTTTTGACAGGCTATACTATGACTGTTTTTGACATAAAAAACTATGACTGTTTTTTGACTTTTTTCGACATGCTATACTATGACCGTTTTTCATTTTTTTCGACATGCTATACTATGACTGTTTTTGACAGGCTATACTATGACTGTTTTTGACATAAAAAACTATGACTGTTTTTTGACTTTTTTTGACATGCTATACTATGACCGTTTTTCACTTTTTTCGACATGCTATACTATGACTTTTTTCGACAGGCTATACTATGACTGTTTTCGACAGGCTATACTATGACTGTTTTCGACAGGCTATACTATGACTGTTTTCAACATGCTATACTATGACTGTTTTTTGACTTTTTTCGACATGCTATACTATGACCGTTTTTCACTTTTTTCGACTGGCTATACTATGACTGTTTTTGACATAATATACTATGACTGTTTTTGACATAAAAAACTATGACTGTTTTTTGACTTTTTTCGACATGTTATACTATGACCGTTTTTCACTTTTTTCGACATGCTATACTATGACTTTTTTCGACAGGCTATACTATGATTGTTTTCGACATGCTATACTATGACTGTTTTTGAAATAATATACTATGACCGTTTTTCACTTTTTTCGACTGGCTATGCTATGACTGTTTTCGACAGGCTATACTATGACTGTTTTTGACATAATATACTATGACTGTTTTTTGACTTTTTTTGACATGCTATACTATGACCGTTTTTCACTTTTTTCGACATGCTATACTATGACCGTTTTTCACTCTTTTTGACAGGCTATACTATGACTGTTTTCGACAGGCTTTACTATGACTGTTTTTGACATAATATACTATGACTGTTTTTTGACTGTTTTCGACATGCTATACTATGACCGTTTTTCACTTTTTTCGACATGCTATACTATGACTTTTTTCGACAGGCTATACTATGACTGTTTTTGACATAATATACTATGACTGTTTTTTGACTTTTTTCGACATGCTATACTATGACTGTTTTTTGACTTTTTTCGACATGCTATACTATGACCGTTTTTCACTTTTTTCGACATGCTATACTATGACTGTTTTTGACATAATATACTATGACTGTTTTTTGACTTTTTTCGACATGCTATACTATGACTGTTTTTTGACTTTTTTCGACATGCTATACTATGACCGTTTCCGACATGCTATACTATGACTGTTTTTTGACTTTTTTTGACATGCTATACTATGACTGTTTTCGACAGGCTATACTATGACTGTTTTTGACATAATATACTATGACTGTTTTTTCACTTTTTTCGACATGCTATACTATGACTTTTTTCGACAGGCTATACTATGACTGTTTTTGACATATTATACTTTGACTGTTTTTTTACTTTTTTCGACATGCTATACTATGACCGTTTTTCACTTTTTTCGACAGGCTATACTATGACTGTTTTCGACAGGCTATACTATGACTGTTTTTGACATAATATACTATGACTGTTTTTTGACTTTATTCGACATGCTATACTATGACCGTTTTTCACTTTTTTCGACATGCTATACTATGACTGTTTTTGACATAAAAAACTATGACTGTTTTTTGACTTTTTTCGACATGTTATACTATGACCGTTTTTCACTTTTTTCGACAGGCTATACTATGACTGTTTTCGACATGCTATACTATGACTTTTTTTTGACTTTTTTCGACATGCTATACTATGACCGTTTTTCACTTTTTTCGACATGCTATACTATGACTGTTTTTGACATAATATACTATGACTGTTTTTGACATAAAAAACTATGACTGTTTTTTGACTTTTTTCGACATGTTATACTATGACCGTTTTTCACTTTTTTCGACATGCTATACTATGACTTTTTTCGACAGGCTATACTATGATTGTTTTCGACATGCTATACTATGACTGTTTTTGAAATAATATACTATGACCGTTTTTCACTTTTTTCGACTGGCTATGCTATGACTGTTTTCGACAGGCTATACTATGACTGTTTTTGACATAATATACTATGACTGTTTTTTGACTTTTTTTGACATGCTATACTATGACCGTTTTTCACTTTTTTCGACATGCTATACTATGACCGTTTTTCACTCTTTTTGACAGGCTATACTATGACTGTTTTCGACAGGCTTTACTATGACTGTTTTTGACATAATATACTATGACTGTTTTTTGACTGTTTTCGACATGCTATACTATGACCGTTTTTCACTTTTTTCGACATGCTATACTATGACCATTTTTCACTTTTTTCGACAGGCTATACTATCACTGTTTTTGACATAATATACTATGACTGTTTTTTGACTTTTTTCGACATGCTATACTATGACCGTTTTTCACTTTTTTCGACATGCTATACTATGACTTTTTTCGACAGGCTATACTATGACTGTTTTTGACATAATATACTATGACTGTTTTTTGACTTTTTTCGACATGCTATACTATGACTGTTTTTTGACTTTTTTCGACATGCTATACTATGACCGTTTTTCACTTTTTTCGACATGCTATACTATGACTGTTTTTGACATAATATACTATGACTGTTTTTTGACTTTTTTCGACATGCTATACTATGACTGTTTTTTGACTTTTTTCGACATGCTATACTATGACCGTTTCCGACATGCTATACTATGACTGTTTTTTGACTTTTTTTGACATGCTATACTATGACTGTTTTCGACAGGCTATACTATGACTGTTTTTGACATAATATACTATGACTGTTTTTTCACTTTTTTCGACATGCTATACTATGACTTTTTTCGACAGGCTATACTATGACTGTTTTTGACATATTATACTTTGACTGTTTTTTTACTTTTTTCGACATGCTATACTATGACCGTTTTTCACTTTTTTCGACAGGCTATACTATGACTGTTTTCGACAGGCTATACTATGACTGTTTTTGACATAATATACTATGACTGTTTTTTGACTTTATTCGACATGCTATACTATGACCGTTTTTCACTTTTTTCGACATGCTATACTATGACTGTTTTTGACATAAAAAACTATGACTGTTTTTTGACTTTTTTCGACATGTTATACTATGACCGTTTTTCACTTTTTTCGACAGGCTATACTATGACTGTTTTCGACATGCTATACTATGACTTTTTTTTTACTTTTTTCGACATGCTATACTATGACCGTTTTTCACTTTTTTCGACATGCTATACTATGACTTTTTTCGACAGGCTATACTATGATTGTTTTCGACATGCTATACTATGACTGTTTTTGAAATAATATACTATGACCGTTTTTCAGTTTTTTCGACTGGCTATGCTATGACTGTTTTCGACAGGCTATACTATGACTGTTTTTGACATAATATACTATGACTGTTTTTTTACTTTTTTTGACATGCTATACTATGACCGTTTTTCACTCTTTTTGACAGGCTATACTATGACTGTTTTCGACAGGCTTTACTATGACTGTTTTTGACATAATATACTATGACTGTTTTTTGACTGTTTTCGACATGCTATACTATGACCATTTTTCACTTTTTTCGACAGGCTGTAATATGACTGTTTTCGACAGGCTTTACTATGACTGTTTTTGACATAATATACTATGACTGTTTTTTGACTTTTTTCGACATGCTATACTATGACCGTTTTTTACTTTTTTCGACATGCTATACTATGACTTTTTTCGACAGGCTATACTATGACTGTTTTTGACATAATATACTATGACTGTTTTTTCACTTTTTTCGACATGCTATACTATGACTTTTTTCGACAGGCTATACTATGACTGTTTTTGACATATTATACTTTGATTGTTTTTTGACTTTTTTCGACATGCTATACTATGACCGTTTTTCACTTTTTTCGACATGCTATACTATGACTGTTTTCGACAGGCTATACTATGACTGTTTTCGACATGCTATACTATGACTGTTTTTTTACTTTTTTCGACATGCTATACTATGACCGTTTTTCACTTTTTTCGACATTCTATGCTATGACTTTTTTCGACAGGCTATACTATGACTGTTTTTGACATAAAAAACTATGACTGTTTTTTGACTTTTTTCGACATGCTATACTATGACCGTTTTTCACTTTTTTCGACTTGCTATACTATGACCGTTTTTCACTTTTTTCGACAGGCTATACTATGACTGTTTTCGACAGGCTATACTATGACTGTTTTTTGACTTTTTTTGACATGCTATACTATGACCGTTTTTCACTTTTTTCGACATGCTGTACTATGATTGTTTTTCACTTTTTTTGACATGCTATACTATGATTGTTTTCGACATGCTATACTATGACTGTTTTTGAAATAATATACTATGACCGTTTTTCACTTTTTTCGACTGGCTATACTATGACTGTTTTCGACAGGCTATACTATGACTGTTTTCGACAGGCTATACTATGACTGTTTTTGACATAATATACTATGACTGTTTTTTGACTTTTTTCGACATGCTATACTATGACCGTTTTTCACTTTTTTTGACATGCTATACTATGACTGTTTTCGACATGCTATACTATGACTGTTTTTGAAATAATATACTATGACCGTTTTTCACTTTTTTTGACATGCTGTACTATGACTGTTTTCGACATGCTATACTATGACTGTTTTTGAAATAATATACTATGACCGTTTTTCACTTTTTTCGACTGGCTATACCATGACTGTTTTCGACAGGCTATACTATAACTGTTTTCGACAGGCTATGCTATGACTATTTTTGACATAATATACTATGACTGTTTTTTGACTTTTTTCGACATGCTATACTATGACTGTTTTCAACAGGCTATACTATGACTTTTTTTGACATAAAAAACTATGACTGTTTTTTGACTTTTTTCGACATGTTATACTATGACCGTTTTTCACTTTTTTCGACAGGCTATACTATGACTGTTTTCGACAGGCTATACTATGACTGTTTTCGACATGCTATACTATGACTGTTTTTTTACTTTTTTTGACATGCTATACTATGACCGTTTTTCACTTTTTTCGACAGGCTATACTATGACTGTTTTCGACAGGCTATACTATGATTGTTTTCGACATGCTATACTATGACTGTTTTTGAAATAATATACTATGACCGTTTTTCACTTTTTTCGACTGGCTATACTATGACTGTTTTCGACAGGCTATACTATGACTGTTTTTGACATAAAAAACTATGACTGTTTTTTGACTTTTTTCGACATGCTATACTATGACCGTTTTTCATTTTTTTCGACAGGCTATACATTGACTTTTTTCGACAGGCTATACTATGATTGTTTTCGACATGCTATACTATGACTGTTTTTGAAATAATATACTATGACCGTTTTTCACTTTTTTCGACTGGCTATACTATGACTGTTTTTGACATAAAAAACTATGACTGTTTTTTGACTTTTTTCGACATGCTATACTATGACCGTTTTTCACTTTTTTTGACATGCTATACTATGACTGTTTTTGACAGGCTATACTATGACTGTTTTTGACATAAAAAACTCTGACTGTTTTTTGACTTTTTTTGACATGCTATACTATGACCGTTTTTCACTTTTTTCGACATGCTATACTATGACTTTTTTCGACAGGCTATACTATGACTGTTTTCGACAGGCTATACTATGACTGTTTTTGACATAATATACTATGACTGTTTTTGACATAAAAAACTATGACTTTTTTTTGACTTTTTTTGACATGTTATACTATGACCGTTTTTCACTTTTTTCGACAGGCTATACTATGACTGTTTTCGACAGGCTATACTATGACTGTTTTCGACATGCTATACTATGACTGTTTTTTGACTTTTTTCGACATGCTATACTATGACCGTTTTTCACTTTTTTCGACATGTTATACTATGACTGTTTTCGACATGCTATACTATGACTGTTTTTTGACTTTTTTCGACATGCTATACTATGACCGTTTTTCACTTTTTTCGACAGGCTATACGATGACTTTTTTCGACAGGCTATACTATGACCGTTTCCGACATGCTATACTATGACTGTTTTTTGACTTTTTTTGACATGCTATACTATGACTGTTTTCGACAGGCTATACTATGACTGTTTTTGACATAATATACTATGACTGTTTTTTCACTTTTTTCGACATGCTATACTATGACTTTTTTTGACAGGCTATACTATGACTGTTTTTGACATATTATACTTTGACTGTTTTTTGACTTTTTTCGACATGCTATACTATGACCGTTTTTCACTTTTTTCGACATACTATACTATGACCGTTTTTCACTTTTTTCGACAGGCTATACTATGACTGTTTTCGACATGCTATACTATGACTTTTTTTTTACTTTTTTCGACATGCTATACTATGACCGTTTTTCACTTTTTTCGACATGCTATACTATGACTTTTTTCGACAGGCTATACTATGATTGTTTTCGACATGCTATACTATGACTGTTTTTGAAATAATATACTATGACCGTTTTTCACTTTTTTAGACAGGCTATGCTATGACTGTTTTCGACAGGCTATACTATGACTGTTTTTGACATAATATACTATGACTGTTTTTTTACTTTTTTTGACATGCTATACTATGACCGTTTTTCACTCTTTTTGACAGGCTATACTATGACTGTTTTCGACAGGCTTTACTATGACTGTTTTTGACATAATATACTATGACTGTTTTTTGACTGTTTTCGACATGCTATACTATGACCGTTTTTCACTTTTTTCGACATGCTATACTATGACCATTTTTCACTTTTTTCGACAGGCTATAATATGACTGTTTTCGACAGGCTTTACTATGACTGTTTTTGACATAAAAAACTATGACTGTTTTTTGACTTTTTTCGACATGCTATACTATGACCGTTTTTCACTTTTTTCGACATGCTATACTATGACTGTTTTCGACAGGCTATACTATGACTGTTTTTGACATAAAAAACTATGACTGTTTTTTGACTTTTTTTGACATGCTATACTATGACCGTTTTTCACTTTTTTTGACAGGCTATACTATTACCGTTTTTCACTTTTTTTGACAGGCTATACTATGACTGTTTTCGACATGCTATACTATGACTGTTTTTTTACTTTTTCCGACATGCTATACTATGACCGTTTTTCACTTTTTTCGACTGGCTATACTATGACTGTTTTCGACAGGCTATACTATGACTGTTTTTGACATAAAAAACTATGACTGTTTTTTGACTTTTTTCGACATGTTATACTATGACCGTTTTTCACTTTTTTCGACATGCTATACTATGACTGTTTTCGACATGCTATACTATGACTGTTTTCGACATGCTATACTATGACTGTTTTCGACAGGCTATACTATGACTGTTTTCGACATGCTATACTATGACTGTTTTTTTACTTTTTTCGACATGCTATACTATGACCGTTTTTCACTTTTTTCGACATTCTATGCTATGACTTTTTTCGACAGGCTATACTATGACTGTTTTTGACATAAAAAACTATGACTGTTTTTTGACTTTTTTCGACATGCTATACTATGACCGTTTTTCACTTTTTTCGACTTGCTATACTATGACCGTTTTTCACTTTTTTCGACAGGCTATACTATGACTGTTTTTGACATAATATACTATGACTTTTTTTGACATAAAAAACTATGACTGTTTTTTGACTTTTTTCGACATGTTATACTATGACCGTTTTTCACTTTTTTCGACATTCTATACTATGACTTTTTTCGACAGGCTATACTATGACTGTTTTTGACATAAAAAACTATGACTGTTTTTTGACTTTTTTCGACATGCTATACTATGACCGTTTTTCACTTTTTTTGACAGGCTATACATTGACTTTTTTCGACAGGCTATACTATGATTGTTTTCGACATGCTATACTATGACTGTTTTTGACATAATATACTATGACTGTTTTTTGACTTTTTTTGACATGCTATACTATGACCGTTTTTCACTTTTTTCGACATGCTGTACTATGATTGTTTTTCACTTTTTTTGACATGCTATACTATGATTGTTTTCGACATGCTATACTATGACTGTTTTTGAAATAATATACTATGACCGTTTTTCACTTTTTTCGACTGGCTATACTATGACTGTTTTCGACAGGCTATACTATGACTGTTTTCGACAGGCTATACTATGACTGTTTTTGACATAATATACTATGACTGTTTTTTGATTTTATTCAACATGCTATACTATGACTGTTTTTCACATTTTTTTGGACATGCTATACTATGACTGTTTTCGACATGCTATACTATGACTTTTTTTTTACTTTTTTCGACATGCTATACTATGACCGTTTTTCACTTTTTTCGACATGCTATACTATGACTTTTTTCGACAGGCTATACTATGACTGTTTTTGACATAAAAAACTATGACTGTTTTTCACTTTTTTCGACATGCTATACTATGACCGTTTTTCACTTTTTTCGACAGGCTATACTATGACTGTTTTCGACAGGCTTTACTATGACTGTTTTTGACATAATATACTATGACTGTTTTTTGACTTTTTTCGACATGCTATACTATGACCGTTTTTCACTTTTTTTGACATGCTATACTATGACCGTTTTTCACTTTTTTTGACATGCTATACTATGACCGTTTTTCACTTTTTTTGACATGCTATACTATGACTGTTTTCGACATGCTATACTATGACTGTTTTTGAAATAATATATTATGACCGTTTTTCACTTTTTTTGACATGCTATACTATGACTGTTTTCGACATGCTATACTATGACTGTTTTTGAAATAATATACTATGACCGTTTTTCACTTTTTTCGACTGGCTATACCATGACTGTTTTCGACAGGCTATACTATGACTGTTTTCGACAGGCTATACTATAACTGTTTTCGACAGGCTATGCTATGACTGTTTTTGACATAATATACTATGACTGTTTTTTGACTTTTTTCGACATGCTATACTATGACTGTTTTCAACAGGCTATACTATGACTGTTTTTGACATAAAAAACTATGACTGTTTTTTGACTTTTTTCGACATGCTAAACTATGACTGTTTTTCACTTTTTTCGACATGCTATACTATGACTGTTTTCGACAGGCTATACTATGACTGTTTTTGACATAATATACTATGACTTTTTTTGACATAATATACTATGACTTTTTTTGACATAAAAAACTATGACTCTTTTTTGACTTTTTTCGACATGTTATACTATGACCGTTTTTCACTTTTTTCGACAGGCTATACTATGACTGTTTTCGACAGGCTATACTATGACTGTTTTCGACATGCTATACTATGACTGTTTTTTTACTTTTTTTGACATGCTATACTATGACCGTTTTTCACTTTTTTCGACATGCTATACTATGACTTTTTTGGACAGGCTATACTATGATTGTTTTCGACATGCTATACTATGACTGTTTTTGAAATAATATACTATGACCGTTTTTCACTTTTTTCGACTGGCTATACTATGACTGTTTTCGACAGGCTATACTATGACTGTTTTTGACATAAACTATGACTGTTTTTTGACTTTTTTCGACATGCTATACTATGACTGTTTTTCACTTTTTTCGACATGCTATACTATGACTGTTTTCGACAGGCTATACTATGACTGTTTTTGACATAATATACTATGACTTTTTTTGACATAATATACTATGACTTTTTTTGACAAAAAACTATGACTGTTTTTTGACTTTTTTCGACATGTTATACTATGACCGTTTTTCACTTTTTTCGACAGGCTATACTATGACTGTTTTCGACAGGCTATACTATGACTGTTTTCGACATGCTATACTATGACTGTTTTTTTACTTTTTTTGACATGCTATACTATGACCGTTTTTCACTTTTTTCGACATGCTATACTATGACTTTTTTGGACAGGCTATACTATGATTGTTTTCGACATGCTATACTATGACTGTTTTTGAAATAATATACTATGACCGTTTTTCACTTTTTTCGACTGGCTATACTATGACTGTTTTCGACAGGCTATACTATGACTGTTTTTGACATAAACTATGACTGTTTTTTGACTTTTTTCGACATGCTATACTATGACCGTTTTTCATTTTTTTCGACAGGCTATACTTTGACTTTTTTCGACAGGCTATACTATGATTGTTTTCGACATGCTATACTATGACTGTTTTTGAAATAATATACTATGACCGTTTTTCACTTTTTTCGACTGGCTATACTATGACTGTTTTCGACAGGCTATACTATGACTGTTTTTGACATAATATACTATGACTGTTTTTTGACTTTATTCGACATGCTATACTATGACCGTTTTTCACTTTTTTCGACATGCTATACTATGACTTTTTTTGACATGTTATACTATGACCGTTTTTCACTTTTTTCGACATGCTATACTATGACTTTTTTTGACATGTTATACTATGACCGTTTTTCACTTTTTTCGACATGCTATACTATGACTTTTTTTGACATGTTATACTATGACCGTTTTTCACTGTTTTCGACATGCTATACTATGACTTTTTTTTAACTTTTTTCGACATGCTATACTATGACCGTTTTTCACTTTTTTCGACATGCTATACTATGACTTTTTTCGACAGGCTATACTATGACTTTTTTTGACTTTTTTCGACATGCTATACTATGACCGTTTTTCACTTTTTTCGACAGGCTATACAATTACTTTTTTCGACAGGCTATACTATGATTGTTTTCGACATAATATACTTTGACTGTTTTTGACATAAAAAACTATGACCGTTTTTCACTTTTTTCGACAGGCTATACTATGATTGTTTTTGACATAATATACTATGACCGTTTTTCACTTTTTTCGACATGCTATACTATGACCGTTTTTCACTTTTTTCGACAGGCTATACTATGACTGTTTTCGAAAGGCTATACTCTGACTGTTTTTGACATAATATACTATGACTGTTTTTTGACTTTATTCGACATGCTATACTATGACTTTTTTCGACAGGCTATACTATGACTGTTTTCGACAGGCTATACTATGACTGTTTTTGACATAATATACTTTGACTGTTTTTTGACTTTTTTCGACATGCTATACTATGACTTTTTTCGACAGGCTATACTATGACTGTTTTCGACATAATATACTATGATTGTTTTTGACATAATATACTATGACCGTTTTTCACTTTTTTCGACATGCTATACTATGACCGTTTTTCACTTTTTTCGACAGGCTATACTATGACTGTTTTCGACATGCTATACTATGACTGTTTTTTGACTTTTTTCGACATGCTATACTATGACCGTTTTTCACTTTTTTCGATAGGCTATACATTGACTTTTTTCGACATGCTATACTATGATTGTTTTCGACATGCTATACTATGACTGTTTTTGACATAATATACTATGACTGTTTTTGACATAAAAAACTATGACTGTTTTTTGACTTTTTTCGACATGTTATACTATGACCGTTTTTCACTTTTTTCGACATGCTATGCTATGACTTTTTTCGACAGGCTATACTATGACTGTTTTCGACAGGCTATACTATGACTGTTTTTGACATAATATACTATGACTGTTTTTTGACTTTATTCGACATGCTATACTATGACTTTATTTGACATTTGACCTTTTTATGATTTTATTCAACATTTAAAAGTCAAAGGATTCAAGGATCATTTATTGTCATTACATTTGTAACACAACAAAGACATGGCAAACAAAACAAAACAAACAGTAGTGCATTCCTGTTGTGTACATGTAAAAGGAATGTCAAAAATGATTATCTGGGTAGATTATATTGCCGATATCCTCACAATAAAAAAAAAAATGTTGTCCATTAACGTTGACTGTGTTGGAGCACCAAGCATCCTCCTCTAGTCCACCTCCTCTTGTCCAAACTGAGTCCTGCACTCTGTCTTTCTGTCCACCCGTCAAGTGCAGCTTGATCCGGGATGAATGATGGAGCCAGGTCTCCGTGAAGATCTGAGCTCAACAGTCACCGACCTCCGGCAGGTCTGGCTGGTTGGTCGGTAGTGGGCACTTAATTCTATCCCCACACTTCCTTTTCAGATGTTGATGAATGTATTCTGTCATATGCCATTAAAAATCATAGTATGTAAATAGTAAAACAGGCATAGTATAGTATGTTAAATAAAAATCATAAAAAAGTAATGGTATAGCATGTCGAAAAAGTTATAAAAAAAGTAATTGAAAAGAGTCATAAAGTCATAAAAAATGAATAGTATTGTATGTCAAAAAAAGTTTAAAAAACAAGGATATATTATGTCGCATTAAAATCATAAAACGTCAATAGTATAGCATGTCGAATGAAGTCATAGTATAGTATGTTGAATGAAATCATTAAAAAAGTCATCGTATAACATGTTGAATAAAGTCATAGTATAACATGTCGAATAAAATCATAAGTCATAGAATAGTATGTTGAATAAAGTCATAGTATAGCATGTCGAAAAAAAGAAAAAACGGAAAAAACAGTCATAGTATAGCATGTCGAAAAGTGAAAAAACAGTCATAGTATAGCATGTCGAAAAAAGGAAAAAACAGTCATAGTATAGCATGTCGAAAAAAGGAAAAAACAGTCATAGTATAGCATGTCGAAAAAAGGAAAAAACAGTCATAGTATAGCATGTCGAAAAAAGGAAAAAACAGTCATAGTATAGCATGTCGAAAAAAGGAAAAAACAGTCATAGTATAGCATGTCGAAAAATGGAAAAAACAGTCATAGTATAGCATGTCGAAAAAAGGAAAAAACAGTCATAGTATAGCATGTTGAAAAGTGAAAAAACAGTCATAGTATAGCATGTCGAAAAAAGGAAAAAACAGTCATAGTATAGCATGTTGAAAAAAACAGTCATAGTATAGCATGTTGAAAAGTGAAAAAACAGTCATAGTATAGCATGTCGAAAAATGGAAAAAACAGTCATAGTGTAGCATGTCGAAAAATGGAAAAAACAGTCATAGTATAGCATGTCGAAAAATGGAAAAAAGTCATAGTATAGCATGTTGAAAAAAGGAAAAAACAGTCATAGTATAGCATGTTGAAAAGTGAAAAATAGTCATAGTATAGCATGTTGAAAAGTGAAAAAAAGTCATAGTATAGCATGTTGAAAAAACAGAAAAAACAGTCATAGTATAGCATGTTGAAAAGTGAAAAAACAGTCATAGTATAGCATGTTGAAAAGTGAAAAAACAATCATAGTATAGCGTGTCGAAAAAAGGAAAAAACAGTCATAGTATAGCATGTTGAAAAAAGGAAAAAACAGTCATAGTATAGCATGTTGAAAAGTGAAAAAACAGTCATAGTATAGCATGTCGAAAAGTGAAAAAACAGACATAGTATAGCATGTTGAAAAAAGGAAAAAACAGAAAAAACAGTCATAGTATAGCATGTCGAAAAATGGAAAAAAGTCATAGTATAGCATGTTGAAAAAAGGAAAAAACTGTCATAGTATAGCCTGTTGAAAAAAGGAAAAAACAGTCATAGTATAGCATATCGAAAAAAGGAAAAAACAGTCATAGTATAGTATAGCCTGTTGAAAAAAGGAAAAAACAGTCATAGTATAGCATGTCGAAAAATAGAAAAAACAGTCATAGTATAGCCTGTTGAAAAAAGGAAAAAACAGTCATAGTATAGCCTGTTAAAAAAAGGAAAAAACAGTCATAGTATAGCATGTTGAAAAGTGAAAAAACAGTCATAGTATAGCATGTTGAAAAGTGAAAAAACAGTCCTAGTATAGCATGTCGAAAAGTGAAAAAACAGACATAGTATAGCATGTTGAAAAAAGGAAAAAACAGAAAAAACAGTCATAGTATAGCATGTCGAAAAATGGAAAAAAGTCATAGTATAGCATGTTGAAAAAAGGAAAAAACTGTCATAGTATAGCCTGTTGAAAAAAGGAAAAAACAGTCATAGTATAGCATATCGAAAAAAGGAAAAAACAGTCATAGTATAGCGTGTCGAAAAAAGGAAAAAACAGTCATAGTATAGCATGTTGAAAAAAGGAAAAAACAGTCATAGTATAGCATGTCGAAAAGTGAAAAAACAGTCATAGTATAGCATGTCGAAAAGTGAAAAAACAGTCATAGTATAGCATGTCAAAAAAAGGAAAAAAGTCATAGTATAGCATGTCGAAAAATAGAAAAAACAGAAAAAACAGTCATAGTATAGCATGTCGAAAAAAGGAAAAAACAGTCATAGTATAGCATGTTGAAAAGTGAAAAAAAGTCATAGTATAGTATGTTGAAAAAAGGAAAAAACAGTCATACTATAGCATGTTAAAAAAAGGAAAAAACAGTCATAGTAAAGCCTGTCGAAAAGTGAAAAAACAGTCATAGTATAGCATGTCGAAAAATAGAAAAAACAGAAAAAACAGTCATAGTATAGCGTGTCGAAAAAAGGAAAAAACAGTCATAGTATAGCATGTCGAAAAGTGAAAAAACAGTCATAGTATAGCATGTTGAAAAGTGAAAAAAGTCATAGTATAGCGTGTCGAAAAAAGGAAAAAACAGTCATAGTATAGCATGTCGAAAAGTGAAAAAACAGTCATAGTATAGCGTGTCGAAAAAAGGAAAAAACAGTCATAGTATAGCGTGTCGAAAAAAGGAAAAAACAGTCATAGTATAGCATGTCGAAAAGTGAAAAAACAGTCATAGTATAGCATGTCGAAAAATAGAAAAAACTGAAAAAACAGTCACAGTATAGCATGTTGAAAAAAGGAAAAAACAGTCATAGTATAGCATGTTGAAAAAACAGAAAAAACAGTCATAGTATAGCATGTTGAAAAAACAGAAAAAACAGTCATAGTATAGCATGTTGAAAAGTGAAAAAACAGTCATAGTATAGCATGTTGAAAAGTGAAAAAACAGTCATAGTATAGCGTGTCGAAAAAAGGAAAAAACAGTCATAGTATAGCATGTTGAAAAAAGGAAAAAACAGTCATAGTATAGCATGTTGAAAAAAGGAAAAAACAGTCATAGTATAGCATGTTGAAAAAAGGAAAAAACAGTCATAGTATAGCATGTTGAAAAGTGAAAAAACTGAAAAAACAGTCATAGTATAGCATGTTGAAAAGTGAAAAAACAGTCATAGTATAGCGTGTCGAAAAAAGGAAAAAACAGTCATAGTATAACATGTTGAAAAAAGGAAAAAACAGTCATAGTATAGCATGTCGAAAAATGGAAAAAACAGTCATAGTATAGCATGTTGAAAAAACAGAAAAAACAGTCATAGTATAGCATGTTGAAAAATGAAAAAACAGTCATAGTATAGCATGTCGAAAAATGGAAAAAACAGTCATAGTATAGCATGTTGAAAAAAGGAAAAAACAGTCATAGTATAACATGTTGAAAAAAGGAAAAAACAGTCATAGTATAGCATGTTGAAAAAACAGAAAAAACAGTCATAGTATAGCATGTTGAAAAATGAAAAAACAGTCATAGTATAGCATGTCGAAAAATGGAAAAAACAGTCATAGTATAGCATGTCGAAAAGTGAAAAAACAGTCATAGTATAGCGTGTCGAAAAAAGGAAAAAACAGTCATAGTATAGCATGTTGAAAAGTGAAAAAACAGTCATAGTATAGCATGTCGAAAAATGGAAAAAACAGTCATAGTATAGCATGTCGAAAAGTGAAAAAACAGTCATAGTATAGCATGTCGAAAAGTGAAAAAACAGTCATAGTATAGCATGTCGAAAAGTGAAAAAACAGTCATAGTATAGCGTGTCGAAAAAAGGAAAAAACAGTCATAGTATAGCATGTTGAAAAGTGAAAAAACAGTCATAGTATAGCCTGTTGAAAAGTGAAAAAACAGTCATAGTATAGCGTGTTGAAAAGTGAAAAAACAGTCATAGTATAGCGTGTCGAAAAGTGAAAAAACAGTCATAGTATAGCATGTTGAAAAGTGAAAAAACAGTCATAGTATAGCATGTTGAAAAGTGAAAAAACAGTCATAGTATAGCATGTTGAAAAGTGAAAAAACAGTCATAGTATAGCATGTTGAAAAAACAGTCATAGTATAGCATGTCGAAAAGTGAAAAAACAGTCATAGTATAGCATGTCGAAAAAAGGAAAAAACAGTTATAGTATAGCATGTCGAAAAGTGAAAAAACAGTCATAGTATAGCATGTTGAAAAAACAGTCATAGTATAGCATGTTGAAAAAACAGTCATAGTATAGCATGTCGAAAAAAGGAAAAAACAGTTATAGTATAGCATGTCGAAAAGTGAAAAAACAGTCATAGTATAGCATGTCGAAAAGTGAAAAAACAGTCATAGTATAGCGTGTCGAAAAGTGAAAAAACAGTCATAGTATAGCGTGTCGAAAAGTGAAAAAACAGTCATAGTATAGCGTGTCGAAAAAAGGAAAAAACAGTCATAGTATAACATGTCGAAAAAAGGAAAAAACAGTCATAGTATAGCGTGTCGAAAAAAGGAAAAAACAGTCATAGTATAGCGTGTCGAAAAAAGGAAAAAACAGTCATAGTATAGCATGTCGAAAAGTGAAAAAACAGTCATAGTATAGCGTGTCGAAAAAAGGAAAAAACAGTCATAGTATAGCATGTCGAAAAGTGAAAAAACAGTCATAGTATAGCGTGTCGAAAAAGGAAAAAACAGTCATAGTATAGCGTGTCGAAAAAAGGAAAAAACAGTCATAGTATAGCATGTCGAAAAGTGAAAAAACAGTCATAGTATAGCATGTCGAAAAATAGAAAAAACTGAAAAAACAGTCACAGTATAGCATGTTGAAAAAAGGAAAAAACAGTCATAGTATAGCATGTTGAAAAAACAGAAAAAACAGTCATAGTATAGCATGTTGAAAAGTGAAAAAACAGTCATAGTATAGCATGTTGAAAAGTGAAAAAACAGTCATAGTATAGCGTGTCGAAAAAAGGAAAAAACAGTCATAGTATAGCATGTTGAAAAAAGGAAAAAACAGTCATAGTATAGCATGTTGAAAAAAGGAAAAAACAGTCATAGTATAGCATGTTGAAAAGTGAAAAAACTGAAAAAACAGTCATAGTATAGCATGTTGAAAAGTGAAAAAACAGTCATAGTATAGCGTGTCGAAAAAAGGAAAAAACAGTCATAGTATAACATGTTGAAAAAAGGAAAAAACAGTCATAGTATAGCATGTCGAAAAATGGAAAAAACAGTCATAGTATAGCATGTTGAAAAAACAGAAAAAACAGTCATAGTATAGCATGTTGAAAAAACAGAAAAAACAGTCATAGTATAGCATGTTGAAAAATGAAAAAACAGTCATAGTATAGCATGTCGAAAAATGGAAAAAACAGTCATAGTATAGCATGTCGAAAAGTGAAAAAACAGTCATAGTATAGCGTGTCGAAAAAAGGAAAAAACAGTCATAGTATAGCATGTTGAAAAGTGAAAAAACAGTCATAGTATAGCATGTCGAAAAATGGAAAAAACAGTCATAGTATAGCATGTCGAAAAGTGAAAAAACAGTCATAGTATAGCATGTCGAAAAGTGAAAAAACAGTCATAGTATAGCGTGTCGAAAAAAGGAAAAAACAGTCATAGTATAGCATGTTGAAAAGTGAAAAAACAGTCATAGTATAGCATGTCGAAAAAAGGAAAAAACAGTCATAGTATAGCGTGTTGAAAAAACAGAAAAAATAGTCATAGTATAGCATGTCGAAAAGTGAAAAAACAGTCATAGTATAGCATGTTGAAAAATGGAAAAAACAGTCATAGTATAGCGTGTCGAAAAAAGGAAAAAACAGTCATAGTATAGCATGTCGAAAAAAGGAAAAAACAGTCATAGTATAGCATGTCGAAAAAAGGAAAAAACAGTCATAGTATAGCCTGTTGAAAAGTGAAAAAACAGTCATAGTATAGCCTGTTGAAAAGTGAAAAAACAGTCATAGTATAGCGTGTTGAAAAGTGAAAAAACAGTCATAGTATAGCGTGTCGAAAAGTGAAAAAACAGTCATAGTATAGCATGTTGAAAAGTGAAAAAACAGTCATAGTATAGCATGTTGAAAAGTGAAAAAACAGTCATAGTATAGCATGTTGAAAAGTGAAAAAACAGTCATAGTATAGCATGTTGAAAAAACAGTCATAGTATAGCATGTCGAAAAGTGAAAAAACAGTCATAGTATAGCATGTCGAAAAAAGGAAAAAACAGTTATAGTATAGCATGTCGAAAAGTGAAAAAACAGTCATAGTATAGCATGTTGAAAAAACAGTCATAGTATAGCATGTTGAAAAAACAGTCATAGTATAGCATGTTGAAAAAACAGTCATAGTATAGCATGTTGAAAAAACAGTCATAGTATAGCATGTCGAAAAGTGAAAAAACAGTCATAGTATAGCGTGTCGAAAAGTGAAAAAACAGTCATAGTATAGCGTGTCGAAAAGTGAAAAAACAGTCATAGTATAGCGTGTCGAAAAAAGGAAAAAACAGTCATAGTATAGCATGTTGAAAAGTGAAAAAACAGTCATAGTATAGCATGTCGAAAAAAGGAAAAAACAGTCATAGTATAGCGTGTTGAAAAAACAGAAAAAATAGTCATAGTATAGCATGTCGAAAAGTGAAAAAACAGTCATAGTATAGCATGTTGAAAAATGGAAAAAACAGTCATAGTATAGCGTGTCGAAAAAAGGAAAAAACAGTCATAGTATAGCATGTCGAAAAAAGGAAAAAACAGTCATAGTATAGCATGTCGAAAAAAGGAAAAAACAGTCATAGTATAGCCTGTTGAAAAGTGAAAAAACAGTCATAGTATAGCCTGTTGAAAAGTGAAAAAACAGTCATAGTATAGCGTGTTGAAAAGTGAAAAAACAGTCATAGTATAGCGTGTCGAAAAGTGAAAAAACAGTCATAGTATAGCATGTTGAAAAGTGAAAAAACAGTCATAGTATAGCATGTTGAAAAGTGAAAAAACAGTCATAGTATAGCATGTTGAAAAGTGAAAAAACAGTCATAGTATAGCATGTTGAAAAAACAGTCATAGTATAGCATGTCGAAAAGTGAAAAAACAGTCATAGTATAGCATGTCGAAAAAAGGAAAAAACAGTTATAGTATAGCATGTCGAAAAGTGAAAAAACAGTCATAGTATAGCATGTTGAAAAAACAGTCATAGTATAGCATGTTGAAAAAACAGTCATAGTATAGCATGTTGAAAAAACAGTCATAGTATAGCATGTTGAAAAAACAGTCATAGTATAGCATGTCGAAAAGTGAAAAAACAGTCATAGTATAGCGTGTCGAAAAGTGAAAAAACAGTCATAGTATAGCGTGTCGAAAAGTGAAAAAACAGTCATAGTATAGCGTGTCGAAAAAAGGAAAAAACAGTCATAGTATAACATGTCGAAAAAAGGAAAAAACAGTCATAGTATAGCATGTCGAAAAAAGGAAAAAACAGTCATAGTATAGCATGTCGAAAAGTCATAAAAAGGTCCGTTTAGCACATAAACAAATTTGTATTATGTCATAAAAAGTAATATATATATATATATATATATATATATATATATTGTAATTATTTCTTTCAAGTTTTTGTTTAAAGTAATAATTTGACATTTGGGGAAATACCTTTATTTCCTCCTTACTGAGTTAGATTTAAAGATTGATACCAGCTAAATGTTAGCCTACAGCTAGCCACCAGTTCGTTTAGCATAGAGACTGAAAACACCTGCTCTAAAGGTAAATAAATTCACGCTAGGAGCTAGGCTAGCTGTTACCACCTGTTTCCAGTCTTTATGCTAAGCTAACATAACCAGCTGTTGGCTGTAGTTACGTACTGAACAAACCATCTTATCTAACTTTCTGCAAGAGAGTGAATGATCGTATTCTCAAATGAACCATTTCTTGACAGCCCTCTTTCATTTTGGCTCAACTGAAAAGTGTTGATATTTGGGGGGATTTTAGTCTCACAGTAGCAGTTGATTTGAACAGGTTGCCAGTTGCTAATGCTATTGTGGGATCATCTGTTGTGTCCTACTTAATAACAGGTCCCCTCTGCCGTTTCCAGCACTGTTGCCACCAACACCACCGGGCGGATTACCAGGGTCCCTGAGGTCCAGGCAGACCTAATTTAATTTACTTAGTGTGGCTGATAATTCCACAATCTACATCTTTCAAAGCACCAAGGGCATACAGGTTTACAAACTGTTAACTCCGTCATTTACCTTCTGCTCCTGACCCTTTATTTCACTTTTCTTCCCCCATTCTGTTCTTAGCGCTGCTCTAGTGCTTTTAACAAACGTTGTGATTTACAGTTGTGTATTTGCTCAAATTACTCTCAATCCGTATTCCTGATGTAAACATTCTTCTGACCTGTTTTTCAAAATGTACATCTGTAGGAGAAACCAACGGGGTTAGGTTAGAGTAGGGAAGTTAGGGGAAAAGAAACCTATAAACTGACAAACACATCGTCTGTTTTGGTCTTTTAATGGGATTTATGGACAGTAAACATTTGTCTTTGGATAAAATAGCAGCTTTACAATTTGCCTTGTTTTGCTCTGTGTTCATAGAGACAGGTGGCATCTGCATCACCCCAAGGCCATCAGAACCAGACGCAGAGATTGTCCCAGGAATGGCTATGAGACCTTTCTTTGGCATTAAGCCCGTGCTCATGGACACTGAGGTGTGTGTGTGTGTGTGTGTGTGTGTGTGTGTGTGTGTGTGTGTGTGTGTGTGTGTGTGTGTGTGTGTGTGTGTGTGTGTGTGTGTGTGTGTGTGTGTGTGTGTGTGTGTGTGTGTGTGTGTGTGGTCCCTGACAATGTTGGATGGCTGGGAGGGAGGGTCAGATTAGGATTATAAAATATTCACCAGCTGTGTCACTTTTGATACCCACCCATCAGTCCCAGTCTGTTCGTGCCAAACTCACTATTCAAAATCTGTCGTCCTACTTTGTGGCTATTGCAGATTTTGAAAAGCACAGATTGCACAGACAGTTGGAGTGGTGTGGCTCATCTCTCTCCCTCTTAATTACCTCTCACTGATCATTCAATGCTTAAACACACTTGTTAGATATGTTCTGCATTCATGACATTGATTTGTTACTTTTAAATTAGAATTAGTTTGTTGTCTTTGTTTCTTGCGTTAACATTATCACTGTTTTTAATATTTCTTTTCCAGGGAAAAGTGCTGACTTCCAACCACACTTCTGGATCTCTGTGCATAGCTCAGCCCTGGCCCGGAATGGCCAGAACCATTCACAACAACCACCAGAGATTCATCGAGACCTACTGTCAGCCTCATCCTGGTACAGGCCGACGTGTTCAAGACAAACGACCGTCTCCACGGTCACGGCGTTTCCTAGGACACAAACTCACGTCTTCACGTCTCTCAACAGGTTACTTCTTTACTGGCGACGGCGCCTATCGCTCTAAGGAGGGGTACTACCAGATCACAGGCCGCCTCGACGACGTCATCAACGTGAGCGGTCACAGGATCGGGACGGCAGAGATCGAGGATGTTGTGGTGAGGTCAACAACGAACATATTATCTATCAAGATATTTACTTCTTGACCAACATCAGCGTACCTAAGAAGTAGAACTGAAGATAAAGAAAGTGAACATAATTACATTCAGAAGTAATGAACAGTTTGACATCTTTGAGCAGGGTTAACTCAGTTTGATTCAAAGTTCTCCATAAAGACATTTATGTTGTTAAGCAGTTCAAACTTCTTGCTCTAAAGTGTACCGATGCTTCACTGGTTTCTGAAACAGAACCAGTGCTCTGCAGTGGCCGAGTCTGCCGTCATAGGATACTCCCACAACATCAAAGGACAAGGTGAGCGAGAGATCTGTCAGTCAAAACGCATGTTGAACGCAGGAATGTCTATTATAGTGAAGCCTTCTCTTTGTTGTCAGGGGTTTATGCCTTTGCGGTGCTAAAACAGGACGTGGAGGTCCAGGGGGCGGAGCTGCGTCAGCAGCTAAACAACATGGTGTCGAAAAAGATCGCCAAGTACGCCTGTCCAGACTTCATCCAGGTAACTCTGTCTCACCGTCTTCACGTTCACATTTAATACCAACTTGTACTTAATTTGCGTCGTTCTCGCAGTTCGTCCAGCGGCTGCCAAAGACACGCTCAGGTAAGATAATGCGCCGAGTGCTGCGGAAAGTGGTGGAGCGGGACGTGGACGGGGTGGGGGACCTCAGCACGCTGGACGACCCTGCAGCCGTCCAAGAGATCATCCAGGGTCACCGCGAGCTCTGTAGGAAACAACTGTGATGCAGACATGTGCAATTGTATCAAAAACTATTTTTAAAGTCCAAATATCCCTTTGTTTTTATTGTACATATTACATTTTAATGAAATCAGGTAAACGACTCTTTAAAACTGTGTCGTCCACAGATGTACTCTCCAGTAGTGATTGTAAACATAATACAATAAACACATGTAAAGGTGCGGACGGTAAGATTCAAAAGTGTCCTTTTCTTTCCTGATGTGTTATTAGTGAATCTACTCTGATAACTACAGAGCCAGTCTTCGGGTCCAGAACATTTGGGTCGAGCTCGGCCTCAATGCTGCATGAACACTCAGTGGATGAGGACGGGTCTCCGGCTCCACTGCGGAGAACCGGGTTTTTAAAGTACCTTGTTGACGAGCACTTGAGTGTTACTAACTGAGGAATTCAGGAGTGTTTTATGTCCTTGTCTCCTTCACTGACGCTTCCTGCGCCTCCAGGACTTCAAAGAGACGACCCCGCGGTCACGGTGCTTCTTCTTCTTGGCTCCTGCTGCCTCCTTTTAACGTGGTGAGCTCCCACAGGCCTCCTCCACACAGTTTCAACTGAACATCGTGGTACTGCGACAAAAAGAAAGGCGTTAACGTCCTGTGTAGATTTTAAAACGATTTGCAAGACAAGGCAGGTTAAAAAAAAAACTAAGAATATTGAAACCAAATAATCCCGGACTGTCAAAAAAGCACAACGTTATACGTAATTTACCTTCGCATTGCGAAGATAAAGCTATAATTTAAATTGTGTTTTGGGTCTTCAGTACCTTCTCCAGGCTGCTGCGGTGTCCCAGACTGACCAGAGTCATGCCGAGCTGCTTACAGGTCCGGTACAGCTGTGCCTCCGCCTCCTCCGTCAGAGCGCTGGTGGCCTCGTCCAACACTGCAAACATTTATTTGAAATAAAAAGTTGTTGAAGAAAACTCAAGTGTGGTTCACCTCTAAACAGGACAGTATGAACATGTGCAAATGATAAATATGAAATGAAACTGCTGTCAGATTCCCAGTGTGTCACACCCTCAGAAGCCTTCATGAATACATTACAGGAATCCAGAACAACACACCTGCATATTTGGGCTGCAGGTAGAAGAGACGAGCAAAGCAGAGACGCTGCATTTCACCTGGAGACAGAACATCATACCTGCAGAGAGATTCTGCATCATTTTGTGGCACATTTGAAGAATTAATAAACACATTTAATGTTTTTCCTCTTACCAGTTCCAGTCCACCTTTTCATCCAGGCCGCCGGTCCGCTCCAGGAGACCGGACTGGAGCGCAGACAGAGGTTTGATTCAGGATCAGTGTTTGTTCAGATTCAAAATAGTGGTGAAATATTCAAGATAATTAACGATCTGAAGATTTAAGTTGAGAGGAATATAGTGTGGGATGAAGTGACTCACCACTCCAGCTAGTTCCAGGAATTGTACAATTCTGTCATCGTCCACTGACCCTGAAAAAAGAAGGAAACTCACATTACAAATATCAATAATATCAATAACTCAGACGACCGGTTACATCAGTTACTCCTGGAGGAAGCATCGACACCCAGTGATGAGTGAAAACCAAAGCCCAGGTTTAGATTAATGTAAACAGTTTAATATAAGTTCAATCAGAGTGAAATGTGATACCTGATGCAGGGTAAATGTCCTTCAATGGGTAGATCACCTTTAGGAAGAGAGATCCATTCAAGTTAGTTGATTTCAGCACTTTGGTTAAACGATCTATACATTAATTACAAACATCACGGCTACCTGTTCACGCAGTGTGCCGTCAGTCAGGTAAGGTTTCTGCGGCAGGAAGAGGGTTCCTCTGGGCCCGAAGCATGTGGTCATGTGGACAAAACCTGAGGAGACGGGCGACAGTTATCATGAGGCATTATTGTCACTGTAAACATTTTAATAACAACGGGCTGGAGTCTTATTCTATTTCACTTCCATCATTATTAGTGTTATAAGCTACACTGCTCAGGACACTACACCTCGTCTTTAAGCTCTCTGCTCACAACCAAAGCTTCTCTCTCACCGCTTTGTGCCTCCCAGAGTCGGTTGAGGACCCTCAGGAGGGACGTCTTGCCGGTGCCCGTGTTCCCCACCACCAGCAGATGTGTCCCCTCGCTGATTTTCATACTCAGATCCTCCACCAGCAGCTTGTCTGAGTAAGGAGACTTGTATGAAAGATGGTCCAGGATGAAGGCCGTGTCGGCAGGGCCCGCATGGACGTTGAAGTCACTGTATGGAGGAATCAAATGAAAAACAACAAGGATGGAGGCTGAAAAGCTTTGTTACAAGCACTTGATATTCATTTGAAGCCAACTATACTTTTTGTGCAGCAGAGATGGAAGTGAAAGTTCTCACACAAACCTGTCAAAGTCGTAGTTTTCCCCTGATGCCGGGTCATAGTCACACTGCTTCCGTAGAATGTCATCCATCACCTCCCTCAGCTCCCCAATCCTGACCACACACACACACACACACACACACACTTCAGTGATAGGAAGGTGGATGGCATGCATGCTGCTGTCATCATCTGTCCTCCAGGAGGTGACTTTCAGTATGCCGTGTGATACCTGTGGGTGTATCCAGCCACGTCTGACAGAGTGGTTGACAGGTCTATTAGCTGCGTGAAGCCATTTATCAAGTAGATGCACACAAAGGCGTTCTGAATATGAACAAGGAACGGGAGAACCAGAGCAGAGAGTCAATAAGAGACAGGATCATTGAACACAGAGCAAAAGAAAGCGACGACGACGACGAGGCTCACTGGACAGTGGAAGCATGGAAAGAGACGAGAGGAACTCAACACCAGCTGCTGATAATACTTACATTTGTTCAAACACTGTTCTGAAGCTACAATATTACTTCTTTATACATTTAGAAGAGTGATCTCCAACAAGAGGGCTTTAAGCTCAGCGTGAACCAGAAGAGAAAGCTTTTGCTGCCACCTATTGGTTACATCTGCAACACATTCACACGTTAAAACCTCTGCTATCCCTGAATAAACCCTGTGAAGACAAGGTAACAGGAGGACAGACACACACATTCATATTTTATGAGTTATTATTTGACGTATTTTCTTAGCTCTTCTTTCACTCGTGTCTTCCTTTCATGTATACGATGTGTTGCTGAGGACAAATGAAGACTGATTGATGCCGTTGATTGGCACCGGGACAGGGAGCAACAGTCCCACTTCTACTGACTGCATGAAATAAAAAGCGTGGTTGTTTTTACCTCTCTGGCTCCATTATTCAGGGCTCTTATTTTGTAGGTGAAGACAGGGGGACAGGACGCTTACCTTACTGATGAGTGCACTGAGCTCTCCAGGAGTGAGGCCGTCATAGATCCCGGTGAAGATTGGAATGGCGATTATGATGTAGCTGAGGTAACCTCCAAGGTAGTCGAAGGTGTTCACCCCGACTGAGAGAGAGGAGAGAGGTTAACGGGTGGAATCAAAGCAACCAACGGGAGACAGGAGCCTGTGAGGGGGGGGGTGTAGGGTGGTCTTACTGTAAAGCCAGAGCTCTTTGTTTATTAGACTCTTCTGAGTTTCTAACAGAGTCTGCAGTCGGCGGTCGGTCCTCATGTGCTCCACTTTGCCGGCTCTAAAAAACACACAAGGCAGCAGTTTAGTACCGCTTTCACTGCGGGATGGGCGTGGTTTGGGGCATCAGGACGATTCTGATTAATAACAGTATAGAGCAGCATGCTTTCTATGCAAGTTATGCGGTTATGATTGCAAATGCTTTGTGGAAATGTCTTCATTTCCATTTCAGCATCGTATGCAGTATGCAGGCACGATTCACGCACAACACACAGTGAAGTAAATGAGAAACGGTCGACCGTAGTGTATAAATCATGTGTTTGAGCCTCACCTGTAGAAAGCTGCAGACTCTGCATTCACACGGATCTGCATGTGTTTGAATCTGGACAAACAAAGCAACACAACTTACGATTTAACACAATTTTTATTTAACTGTTCCCCGTCAACACAGAATGCAATTCTTGTAACTCGTGACAGATTAGATTCCTCTTTCACAGCTGACACACATCCTGTGTTATTGCCTCAGAGGCAAAAGGCACTGGGTCAGAGTTGACCGACACTTCCCCTAACAAAGGACTTATTTCCTTAAAAGTAAACACTGACAGGATTTGCGTCAAATACAGAGTTGGCACAGTACCCCCGCCCCCCCCCCCCCCCCCCCCCCCCCCGCTGAAGACCAGGGGACACACTTTGAGGTCAACCCGCTCTGCTCGTCTGTCAGCACACGTTCTTCTTCACTCAGCAGGACTTACACACTAAGCTCACCTGAAGTTCCCCTCCAGTCTTTCCTGCTCAAACAGAGTCGACACGATCGGCCCCATGAGGACTTTATTGGCGATGGTCCCGACCACAAAGTAGCCAAAGATACTCACAGGACCGATCCAACCGGTGCTGCCAAGCAAAGCAACTTCATTCATCGAACACAAAGGCAATTCAGAATGCTTTCTCTAAAAAAGGTCCGAAAAGAACGGGACAAACACAATGAGAGGAAAAACACATTTAAACTTTATGAAGCTGAATAAAATAAGAAAGAAATGAAAGTCATTCTGCTGCAGTTACAGCACAGAAATAGAGCCTCACGTTTAACAAAACGCTAAATAAATGTAGATCAGACACAGAGACAGCAGGTAGACCTTCTCTCTCTTAACCCTCTTTGACAAAACGTTTATGGAACTGTGCTTCTCTCAGGTACAATCAATAAGATGATTTCCTAACAGAGCACAACGCATGTCTTCATGTGTTGGAGTGGGTGAATCATTACCTGTAGAAGCAGTGGTAGGTGTAGTACGCCAGCGTGAACGGCGACACGATCAGACGACTGGCCATGGTGCTCATCTGCTTACACAACCTGTCTGCATCCTGACTGATTCGCTGGTCTCTGCAGGTTACACACAAGGACACACAGAGGACACACAGAGGACACACAGAGGACACACAGAGGACACAGATTACAGGAGTCCTCCTGGTGACGATGTTTAATATTCTAACATTAAATAAACCACTAAAGCTTACGGATTGTCTATTTCCTCTCGGAGCACATTGAGGGTGTAATAGACTCGTCCCTGGAAGTAGGACGTGTGGAGGCTCTCAGTCAGCGTCCTCCTCCAGCTAACGTACATCTGATTGCAGATGTACTGGTCGATACTTTTCAGCTGGGAGAGAGTAAAGTTATTATTAGTGTTATAGAGTAAAGCAGCACAGAGACAACAACCTGAGACTATGATGATCTCTGAGAGGCTGACCAGAGTCACAGGGTTCCTCATATTTCAGAACTAAACACCAGTGTGGTGAAATTAACTGTGTGTCGAACATCAGTTTCCTAAGTTACGCGTTTGCAATTTCTCTGGTTCAAAATCCAAGAGTCACATGTGTGACGGCTGTAAAAGGAACACGTCAGCCGTCCTGACCTCGTGAAGTTTCCACTGTCTATTATAAGAGCAACACAAAACCAAGAGCCATGAAATCAAATAGAGGAAACAATGAACTGATTGTTTCCTTAGTTCACTTTATGGATCCAGGTACAGTCACCTGGGGTGAAGAGGTGATACACAAGTGTTCCTTTAATGGTATGAAGATGAAGTAGTGCGGTGAGGCTCCCTGACATTGATCTGCACAATAACAAAGTTAACTTCCTGGATATGGTGTGACATCTGGTTGATGAATACATTTGAGTTACTGCTCATAACAGACAGGACGCAAAAAGGAAAAAGTCAAACGAGCTCCGAGAGCGGAATGACAACTCTCAAGTAGACGTCTTGATAAAGAATAAACCTTTTATCAATAATCTATATGGAGTTATTGAGTAAGAATCGGTGTGATGACGCTTCAACCATCGTTTAAAACAGTGAGAGTAACTTTAATCATGTGCTGGTTTTAGCCAAGAGGTCGATCTTCTGTTGGTACTTCTTTGATCAGTAGCTCTCCTTCAACTTACTGTGGAGTTGAGCAGGATGAGCACCATCGCTGTGCCCACCAGACTCCGGAAGCCCGAGAAGTCTTTGTCTGCCAGCACGCTGTAGAAGTGACTGGGGAGGACGCCCACCTGGTAGATGATTAGCTGCTCTGGTAACAGAGAGACACAGAAGTGTTAGAGCGTTGCTGGGACCACAAGGACTTGTAAAACAATAGAGGGAAACGAGGCAACCTTTGAGCTGCACAGAGGATGAAGTGAGATTAGATCTGGAATGCCACACATGGGGTTACATGTGAAAAAGGCATTGAATGCGTCTCATGATGAGGATTCATTCGGTTCACTCGTTCCTGGTGTTTATTAACCGTGTTTACCTGTCAGAGTGACCGCAAGCAGCGTCCCAAACATCAGCGCACTCTGGCTGGTCCATGACGGGAACAGAACCTTCTGGATGCTGCAGAACCTCTGCACAAACGTCCAGTCTAGTTTAGGTCTACGTAGAGCCACACACACACACACACACACACACACACACACACACACACACACACACACACACACACACACACACACACACACACACACACGTTAGAAAACGGCAACATGTGAATGTCATTAACTTAAAAACATGCTGTGGTCACGTGATGCACTGAGAGACAGTTCACGCGTTTACATCCTTCACAATTATCCTGATAATAACTTTTAAACTGTCCTGTCAACTAGTCACGTGTGTGGAGTCAGTAGTTAGTTCATCAACACAACATGCGTAGCTTCGGTCTCACCTGTTTGTCCCTCTGACGTTCGACTTCTCTAAACGAGGCATCTGCACTGAGGCAGGGCAGCGTTAGCTAGTGACGAACAAACAGCGCAAAACAGCCCACATCACCGTCTGTACTACGCGTCACGGCTCGCTAACTAGCTCGCTAACTAGCTCACTAACTAGCTCACTAACTAGCTCACTACCTAGCTCCGTTGTTGTCTTCACTTTAGCATCGTCTATCTGACCATTGCCTCGCTACGTCACTGTTCAGTGAAGTTCGGTTTGATTGTTTGGTAGGTGAAAGTAAAAGTCCGGATTTCCGGTGTAATGTACTCTGGGTTTTTCAGAATAAAAGGTTAAAAAAAAACAAAAAACAGTTTTTACAAGCTTATTTCAAAACCATTAGTGACGTACAGTGGATACATGCCTGACATGTTACAGACTTGTTGAATTCTATTCAACGTGGCTTTATGAATGACTTTTGCCGGATATGAAGGAATCATAGCATACAATAAAAGCATGTTTAGTCTGTTTCTAAGGTAATAGGAGTCACATCTGGCCAACCACTGTTAAAGAAGTATTAGTGTGTGTGGGTACCTGGGTGTGGTCCAGTTCAGAGAGCTTGGAGAAACTTGAAAGGCTTGAAAAATGTCTAAATAGAAAATGTTTTCATTTTGGAAAAACGTGACAATCATTTATACTTGGTTACATTTTTGTACTCACTTAAAATACTGATGTCAACAGCTTATATACATCATTAGCTGCTAAACACAATGGTAGAAGGTTGCATGGGTGAAGTCAGGTCATGTGCTGACCTCTGTGAAGGTCACTGTATGGAGCACAGAGACCCCTGACTGGGCTGGATGTATGCTGGCTTAGATAAACACCAAAAACCTAATCTATGTTGGTCAAAGGTTAAGCATGAACCCAACGAGCTACTTTGGTGCAGGGAGTAAAAGACATGACGCAACACTGCCTCCCTCACTACTGACAACAGTAAAATGCAGTTCTTCTGGATTTGTGCAGCACCTCACACACACACACACACACACACACACACACACACACACACACACACACACACACACACACACACACACACAACTGTAAACTGTAAACCAATCACTCATTCACTTCTGAAATCATGAACATAAATATGCATTCAAAATGTTTGGTTTTTTTTGGAAGATTTTATTCTCCTTGTTTACATTTTTTTCCTTGCATAACAGAGAACAGATGTGGGGATGGCTACATATTGATGAGTACTTAGTATAAACGCTCAGGAAATACAATTCTGACAAATATTATTTAGCAAATCATTATTTGGACATTACAACAACAAACAACAATTAAAACATTCAGAAAAGTGCTCAGGTCAATGTTTTTACAGGCCGTAGTTTAAAGAAGGCCGGCTGAAGATTTAGATTTAGTTCCACAGCAATAATTCAGCTCACGCTGGGTAAGATGGCAAAATACTTTATCAAAAATATGATGTATTAATTTTGAGCTTTCAAATGATTATTTAGAGCACTTAACTTACACTTGACCGAAAATTACAAATGTTTTTTGAAACGAGCACAAAACAAAATGTACAAAAAAAGGAGGTAATGATATAGATAATGCTGATTATGATAATGCAGAAACAATCTTTATGATGCAACACACCTGTTTCTCCAGTCCTTCAAAATGACTTGTGAGATTGTGTAACCCTGACACCCGTGAACCTGCTGCAGGCGGACTTTATTCAAGCAGTGAAGTGACTTAACATGCTACGGATTCATGGTTTTATTCTCCAATAACTTCTTATTTGATTCAAATCAAGGATGAAAATGAACAACTTATTCCTCATTATTAAATGCAATCATCGTGACAGTACATTTGATAGATTTTATATTTGCAAAGTTTCAGTTGACACTTAAATGTGTCGACCACATGTGGATCTTAAAGAATAAAGGCTGGTGACGCTCTATCTATCTATAGATCTATAGATATATAGATATTCAACAAATGAAAAAGGCTCAAACCAACAACGCTTTGGCGCAATATGTTCCTACTTTCATTAATCTGTGGCTCTGGTCGCTGAAGCACACTGGTCCATAATAAAGGACTGAATTATACCTTCAAACAGCTGGAGGATGGAAAGACAAACAGAAGTAACTACATCTGTTGAGGACTATTTTCAGCCTTGTATTGATACACATGTGGTGCATTCAGTGAGAGAATGGTGTGTGTGTGTGTGTGTGTGGGATCAACTCCGTATAAACTACAGGCTCCACGCTCATCATGAAGGAACATGTCAGTGGAGCTCAACATCACAGAGGAACATTGACAATACAAAAACAGAATATAACCATATTCATTCTATAAATCACTTTCTGAGCCTTATCATGTGTCGAAACAAGCAGCATGTTTCCAAGTGCTCTTTGCCTTCACCATGAGGTGAACATGTCAGCAGTAAATGACAGTTTACACACACACACACACACACACGCGCACACGCACACACACACCACTCAGGCAAGGCTTAAGATCCTAAAGATGAGCGGCACCACACAGACACAACTAAAACCAACAACACTGTAGACGATGTAACGGTACGGCAGCTCTACTTTCATGTGCTGCCTCGCTTGCCTGACGTCGTCTGAAGGAAGCCCGAACAGGCGACACAAGAAGGGAATCGTCACCGCTTTCATAACCGTCCTGGTGACGAGGATGACCGCGACTCCGATGACGAAGCGCAGCACAGCGAGAAGCACCAAACCGGTGCCGATCGGCGGTAAAGTTAGAGGAAGCGAGGACGGCGGCGGATCCAGCAGCAGCCCCAGCTGATAGTTCAAGTGGGTGCCGATGGCCGCTCCCACCGCGGTGCCCAGACCCTGAGCCGTGTCGCCCCGAGAGGTGCTCCAGGAGTCCAGAGAGAAAGCCACGAGTCCGAGGCCGACGTGGGACACGATAATCACAAGAGGAGCAAAGTGGTCCGTCATGTAGAAGCTGTCGATCTCGCCCAAAATTGGCTGGAAGAAGGCCAGAATAAGAAGGCTGTAGAGGAAGCCAGTTATTACCTCCTGCAACACAGAGACACAAAGTATCGTTAGGCATCGTAAAGCATGCATATCTGCCATGAAAGCAATAATATTTCACTCATACATGCTCACACACACACACACACACACACACACACACACACACACACACACACACACACACACACACACACACCGTCTTATAAAGCCCTTTTATGATTCATTGTGTTTCGATTGCAGAAGTTACTCTGAAAATGTATTATCAGTTGTTGTTGTACTGTAGAACATAAACAACATCTACTAACATGGCAACCAAATCTAATCTGGCCTTGATGTGTTTATGGCTCTGCTTGATATTTCCTCCGATCATTAAGTTCCTGAGTACGCTATAAACATAAAAACAAGTTGCTGCCGTGCATATTAATGTTATGCATTCATGTTAAAATCATCTGTCTACCTATAGGAAGATGAAATATGCAGAGGTAGACCTTCCTGAGTTAACCGTCTGAGCTGGACTCCAGGTGTCAGTGGAGGCTAAATGTTCAGGCGGAGCAGCATCACTTCTTAGGGATTATTTATTTCACATCATGTATTTAATATACTCACCAGAATAGAATGCATCCCCATGTAGACTCTGCTGACACACACCAGCACACTCCAGCTGAGAGCCACACAGAAGCCAAAGAGGAAGGGATACTAGGAGCAGAAGAATAGATCACATCACAGTGTTCTGATGCAGAGACAGAGACCAGCAACGTTTACACCCAACCTGAATTCACTGTCAGCAGAACTACCAGCTTTCAAAAGCCACAGTGCATTGTGGGTTTATTTAATGCTACCGTCAGCATGCTAACATCATCACAAGGACACAGTTAACATGCTGACGGGATGTGTACTACGTGTACTATGTGTACTACATGTACTATCTGAGCACGCTGACATTTGTTAGGTAGAACTAAACAACCTGCAGCTGATGTTAGTAGTTCAGCAAGTATTTGGTCAAAAACAAAGTCCACGTCCATCGTGACATTTTACAAAAACCACAAACATCAGTTCCATAGTGCTGCTGGAGGTAAGAGACGGCGGCTCGGCTCACACTTTGAATCCGCCTCCTGCCTTTATGGTCCTGCATCTTATCTTTGGTAAGCTGTTCCTCTGAGATGTCAGTTCCTCAACATTCCACTTCAGTGAACTGGATGACACCCAGAGTTCCCAGTTCAAAGACCTTTAGTGCGCAACGACAAACAGAGCATTGAGGCTCTATGCTTACTTATGTTTAAGGGACAATTGAGCTATAATGCATTTATGTTTAAACACACCGCGTCCACAAGATGGTTTAACTAAGAGATTACTACAGAATTGCACATGGGACCCATCAGCAGGGTAAGAATCTGATCTGATATACTCCACACTCTGTTGTGAAGTGATCCTCCAACACCGTCTCAACCAGATGAGACGCTCACAGTCACATGTGCTCATCGCCGACAGTCCTACGCTGTTCCTCTGCTGTTCACAATGTTTACTGATACTTTCACTCCAAGTCAAATCAACTAGTCCTCTCTCTCTCTCTCTCTCTCTCTCTCTCTCTCTCTCTCTCTCTCTCTCTCTCTCTCTCTCTCTCTCTCTCTCTCTCTCTCTCTCTGTGTGTGTGTGTGTGTGGAACAGTGAGTCTTTGTTTATATAAATATGAACTATTCACTGTACTCTCTGACACACCCTGTCCTGTTTTAACAGAGGAATGTTTTTTTGGCTCCAAGTTCACAAGAATGAACAATGATTCAAAGGCAGACCCACTGATATTAGGTCAAACCCTTGACCTCTGGTCTTTTCTTCATTGAAACTGTGGCTCTTAGGACCCTTGAACATCTGAGACTTTGGAGCATAGGGCCACCTCTCCTGTGGGTCATCAACACACGTTCATATCACAGCTAGAACGCTGCACTCTGATGTGAAGAAGAAGAACACTGCAGTGAGATATTCGTTCATTTAGATGCAGCAGTTTGCGACCTAGTTGTCTGTAATAACATCACATTTCCAGTTCCACGCCTCACAGCTGGAGTAACACAGCAAGGGGCCGGATTCAACCCCTGGTTCCTCTCTCTCTCTCTCTCTCTCTCTCTCTCTCTCTCTGTGAGCACAGTGTATAGACACCCCGTTGTGTTCAAGTACCCATTAGATCAGCTGGAGTACCGCCCTGGTGTGCAGTGTCTCGGGTAGTTTGTGTAATCAAACACAAATAAGCGCCGTGTAAGCATAATATCAACTGACTCTTTTCTACATACAAGACGGGACACGGTGGGTCAGAACGCAGGAGTAACCTCATCACGTCAGTTCAAGGTTTCACAGCTGGTGCTGACATCATAAAATATTCTGTGTGATATTGTTTAGGCTAATTATCTAAGTTGGTAGGATACTAGAGGAACACGGATCTGGGTGTCGTACCGCCTGAACAAATCCTTTAGCTCATATTATGTTTCAGTACTTTTTATGAAGCATCATATAGTGAAGACCAAGAACAACAGAAACCGATGCATCATTTTAACAATGGGCTGAAGAGGTCTGAAGAGTTCTCTCACCTGCCACCGTCCGTAGGTCAGCATGAAGAGACAGAAGGGCATGGCGGTCCCCGTCATGGCGTGCGTGGAGGGCATGCTGTACTCGGAGTTGTAGAAGACCTCCACCTTCACCACAGGGGGGGAGGCCGGCCGGGACCAGCGGACCATGTCCTTGGTGGACTGTCCCACGAACAGGTTCCAGGCCCAGACCACGATGAGCCTCCTGCTGACCAGGGCGTCGATGTTCCAGAAGAGGAAGGGGAAGAAGACGATGAAGAACATCTCGTTGCCCAGCTCCGTCCCGAAAGTGAACAGGTAGAACAGAAACCTGTTCTGGATCAGGAACTCTTGACCCACGTCTCCGGTCAGGGAGTTCCTCCGGAGAGGTTTGGCTCTGGCGGTGTCAGCGTCGACATCAGCGACATCGGGCCCGACGGTACCGTCAGCCTGCATCCCGTTAACCGGTGGTGCGGTCGCATCCCCGGCTGCCCCATTCCCAACACTAACGTCCGAGCTCGGTCCTCCCTGGTGGACCCTCTTCCTCAGACCCGGACGGTCTTCTCCGCCACTCTCCGGCTTGTCCGGTGTAACCGGAAATGTCCCTTTAACGCCACAAACGTACTGAAACCTCGCTACATGGCGCGGGTCTTGCAGATAATTACACATCTGTACGAACTTCTTCACAAAGTCGTTCGCCATGACTTTTGAATAACCGTTGGTTTAAAATGCACAAGCCTTAACAAACACAGTTCATGTTCCTGTAGCGAGCTTTAAGGAGAAGCGGAGCTCGGAGGTCGTTGCATTCCTCTTAACGAACTACAGCGACAGAGGTTTAGCTAGCAGCGCGGAGCAGCTACGCTTCACTACTGCCTGGAGTCCGCGTTCAAGTCACAGACCTTGATCATCGGCGTGGACGGCAGCATCCAAAGTCCGTTGAAGTGGTGACAGTTAACCATTACGTCTTAGTGTCTCAATTCAACATCAGCCACCAGCTAACTGCGTCAGGCCGTTATTCCTCCAGCGCTCACGCTCATTCTTCTTCTCCTCCTCCTCCTCTTTCTTCTTCTTCTTCGTTTGACTTAATGTCAGTCGGTCAATGGACAAAACGTTCGAGGGCTCCCCCTGCTGGAGTTGTGATAGATTACACAGATTAAAAACAATCTTGTGCAGCGGTGGATTTAGTATTCAGGTATTATATTTAAATAAACAAAAAAAATACACATTGTAAAACACCCGAATATAATAGAAAGTCCCGCATCCAAAATGAATAAAAGTGTATTATTTCATTGGATGATTATGAACATGTAAGTATTTAATGTCATTGCTGGTCAGTGTGGAGCTACTTTAACAACTCTACTGGATTCATCTATAACAATGTACTATATGGTACTATAGTTTATAGTACCATATAGTACCATATGTATCCACAAAGTAACTAATAAGTACAAGTGTCACATACATATATTGGAATAAACTAAAGAAGTATGATATCTATCTTTGTAATTAAGTATAAAGTACCATAAACTGGAAATAATCAAGTTTATTACCTCAACATTGTATAAGTAGGCAGACCGTATTTGTGTAAGCTATTCTGGTCTACACTTGTAAATGCTCCAAATATTTTCTGAATTAGTCAAATCTTTCAGAAATTCAAAATACCATAGATTGAAGCTATATTAACATACACATATTTCCAATTACAAACGTTTTCCAATTGATTTTTCAAAACGTTTTGCCACATTTTATGTATTATGGATAGAGGAAAAGGATCAGGCACATCACATACCAACACATCTCCAGTTATTACCGACATTATCACACAAATATAATAGAAATGCATGTATACAGGTCTGAAAAGCCACAGACAATAACACCAGAATAACACCGGGATATTATAGCGGATTTACCTCCAAAATAAAAGCATCAACTTTAATGTTTTGTTTTTTTTGTCAGGCTGATGTGACTCTTATGAATATTTACACGATATATTTGAAGACTGGTCTTCATTTAGCAGGTAAAGATGTAATCATCCTGTTGCTCCATGTGTGTAGAACAACGTGGTTATAAATGTGACGTGAAAACCGTTTACCTCAGATGATGAACAACGCCACATCTGGCGATGCTGCGTTTATTTCTAAGGCCTCAGTGCGGAAGTAGCTCATCTCATACTCGTGATACTCGTGATCTTGACTCTTGTGGTCCACGCTCCGGTCGGGCGCACAGCTGAGGGGGGTATTAGTTAACAACAGCACGACCACCGAGCAGCTCCGAGTCGGTGTCCGGAACCCTCACGATGCATGGGGGCAAGAGAGGACTGGTGGCTCCGCAGAACACTTTTCTGGAAAACATTGTCCGGCGTTCCAGCGGTGAGTTTCACTGAGGAAGGAAACAAAAATACTAATAATGATGAATGGATGTTGATTTCACGTTGTCACTCACGGTGCCACACAGGGCTGCATGTGATGCTGAAGTGACCGCTCATGTTATCTCTATGTAACAGAAAGCAGCAAAGACTCGACTCTTGTACTTTACACTTTTCTGTAACTACCTAACAATGAAATATGAATAATGCAAAATCCAAATTCTCTAGGTTAATGAACTAAAGTCAGTATAATAGTCAATACTTATGATGCCCATTAAGACACATATGATATAGTAAAATCAATAGCTGTAGAAACAAGAAGCTCATCGGTCTCTCAAAGTCCATGTTGTGTTTTATTGCTCATTATAAGAGGATTATTTAACTCTCCTAATGTGCTTATTTCTGATTAGTTTATTTTACTTTTCTTTTAGAGATGCATGATGTCATTTGTGTTTGGTGACTATATTACCTCTATAGTGCCTCTGATACATGTACTTACATTACTGTGTCGTTATGCAATACTATTTGTGAGTATTTGTTGTTTATGTTTCAGAAAGGTAATATTATTATTGGACATGTTTTTGGACAGTCTGTGGTATATTTTAGACATATTTAGTCTGTTAAAACAGTCAGAATCACTGCAGCTGCAGAGTGAACGTGTGATTCCAACATGAACAGTTAGGTTGAAGATTCACACGCTTTGAGTTTTAAAGACACCGACTGAGAATCGGAGAAAATGTCGTCAGTAATTTCTGTCGTCAGCAGTTTGATCCAAACCGCTGTGCAGCTCCACATCAATATTTAATTGACATTAAGGCTGGAACATCAACATATTATGGTCTAGTTATCATTGTTTACTGCTGCTTTAAGATCTTGTTTCTATTATATATGATTGTTAAAACCATGTAAGTAGTTGAGACTTTGCTTTATAGTGATGTGAAGGATTTCTACACACTGTGAATGTTGAGGTTTCCTCTGATTCATGACACTGATCAGCAGCAGGATTTATAGGAGACTATATTTAAAAAATAACATTTAAATATCAGATTTATATAAATATTTTTTATTGGAATGTACAACATAGTTGTCAAAATGATGAATCAAAGGGAACACAGCTAAACATGTGTTTCTACGAGGGTTCAGCTGCGATGACTTTACGGAGCGGCTTTGACTCTCACACCCCCACAGGTTGATCAACAGGTGAAGTCTGCAGGTGAGTCCTCAGACTCGACTAGTTTTGTTTCAGACTGCTGTATCTTTTTATGCATTTTCTTGCAGAAACCAGTTTCCTTCTGGGAAACGCACAGATCGTGGAATGGCCAGTCGTTTACAGCAACGATGGATTCTGCAAGTTGTCTGGATACCACCGAGCCGAAGTCATGCACAGAAGCAGCTCGTGCAAGTAAGATGAGCAACGATCCCACCGAGAGCTTCCATCCAGAGGAGAATGTAGAGCAGATCGCTGTGGTTCTTTTTCACTTTGAATCTCAGCTCCAGCAGCTCCAATAGACCTTTACTTAGTGAGCAGTGATGTATGACGTCAGGTCATGTGACAGGAGCTGTGCTCATTGATCAACACCAGAAGAGAAGAGAAATACTGTGAATGATCCACATTGTGTTTGATCCACGTTAGAGATGTCTGTCTTCAACGTTCTGCCTTTCCTTCTCACACCAACGTCTCGCTCCCGTTTGCTCTTCGCTGTCCGTCTCCCTTGTTTTGCAGTTTCATGTACGGTGACCTGACTGATAAGAAGACTATAGACAAAATCAGACAGACCTTCGATGACTATGAGTCCCATTTCTGTGATGTTCTGCTCTATACGAAGAACAGTGAGTTTCACTGCAGATTCACTGAACACATTTCTTCTACTAAAAATCATCAAGTGCATTATGAAATCTACTTCTAGTTGTCTCATTCGTGTCTCTCTCACAACGCTCATCTGAACCGTCCGACAGGAACACCGATATGGCTCTACATGCAGGTCGCTCCCATCAGGAACGAGAACAACAAGGTGGTGCTTTTCCTCTGCACCTTCAGAGACATCACGCTTTTCAAACAGCCGATTGAAGATGAAACGACTAAAGGTGAGTCGGTTCATATTGTTGCGTCTGGTTCTCAGCCAGACTGCATTCAGTATTTAAGTGTAATCAGGATAAACCGTTTGGGTTCATCCACTTCTGGCATTTTAATGTCTCATTTCACACACCAAAGGGTTACAACACACACCTACATCGAGTAGATGTGTCATTAAGGCCCAGATGAAGCCCGTGGAGGGTGCGGGGCATCGGACAGTCTGGCGCATACGAGTGGCTGTGACTCAACAGACGCTTGTTTCCTGGTATGTGACATACAGCTCTCCAGGTGTTGTGTGTGCGGGTCAGTGAACACTGGTCTCTGAGGACGCCGTGTCCCGAGGGGTTCAGTGTGCCACTAAGACTTTTACATACATCAAGCAGAAACACAAGACACTCGGGCCTCATGGGGAGAATGAACGACACGCTGCTTGTGAACGGAGGGAATAAGAGAATCTGTCCACAGTGAATATTCAAACACCATCAAGTTCTCAGCATACGGAACAAATGGTTTCCTAGAAAAAAAGTCTTCCAGCATGATGCATTCATGCTCGATCACATGAATTGGAAAAATGATGATCTTTCTAAAATGAAAATCATTTTCCAACAATTGGGAATCAATTTATTTAAATTGCATTTATGTGTTTTCTTCTAGAAGATAACGATCATTGTATTGCTATTGTCGATATTTAAAGAGTGACATTACAGCGTTGTTATTCAGATTAAAACGTCCGTTTCTCTTGTCTCTGAGCAGGATGGACAAAGTTTGCCAGACTGACGCGGGCGCTGACCAACAACCGGAATCTGGTGCAGCAGTTAGCCCCGCTGAGCCCCGAGGTCAGCCACAAGCCCTCCAGACTGGCTGAGGTGAGGAGCATCTACCCAAACGTGTCACGAGCTAAATCAAGAGACGTAAAGAGAGAAGATCCAGAGGCTGAGATTAGTATATCTCCCCAAAATTGTTCAGCATTTTACAGACAAATTAAAAGTTGCACAACTGGAAGGATCTCTGATGAGGCTGATGTTCCTTGTTAAATATTCCCTCTCGATACAGGCTCTTCAGCTGGGATCGGACATCCTCCCTCAGTACAAACAAGAGGCCCCAAAGACCCCTCCACACATCATCCTCCACTACTGCACCTTCAAGACCACCTGGGACTGGGTCATCCTCATCCTCACCTTCTACACGGCCATCATGGTTCCCTACAACGTCTCCTTTAAGACAAAGCAAAACAATTTGGTGTGGCTGGTGCTGGACAGCGTGGTGGACGTCATCTTCCTGGTCGACATCGTGCTCAACTTCCACACCACCTTTGTGGGTCCTGCTGGGGAGGTCATTTCAGACGCAAAGCTCATTCGAATGAATTACCTGAAGACGTGGTTCGTCATCGACCTGCTGTCCTGTCTGCCCTACGACATCATCAACGCCTTCGAACACGTGAATGAGGTGAGTGAATGTTCATCAATGCATCTCTGGAATGGTTCAGGTGTCGGTACGTAACACTGCATGAACATATCAAAACACGTCTGCTTGTCCGTTTCTATGAAGGACATGATCACAGCTCCGTCTCGAGCGAGTCATCTCCGTGAGGCTTCAGTTTTCCACAGGAACGCCACACGGACAGAAGACTCTCTCCTCCCAGTAAGGACGTTTTAACAAAAGCTGCTTCAATCAATACATTGTTTAATATTGACAATGGATCAAATGACTGCATGAATTAAACATTTGGTCGATTAAAACAGTGTAAAACTTCCAATCATAAATTCCCAAAACTTCAGTTGACGTATTCAAATCTGGCCAACAGTCTAAAAACTAAAGATCTTTAGTTCATAATCACAGAAGACTACGAGACCCAGAAAACATTGTGGATTATTGTGGTTTTAATATTTGCCCATCGTTTTATCACTGTAGGGTCTCAGCAGTCTGTTCAGCTCCCTGAAGGTGATCCGCCTGCTCCGGTTGGGCCGGGTGGCCCGCAAGCTGGACCACTACCTGGAATACGGAGCGGCCGTCCTGGTTCTGCTGGTGTGCGTCTTCGGCCTGGTGGCCCACTGGCTGGCCTGTATCTGGTACAGCATCGGGGACAACGAGGTCATCGATTACACCACCAACACCATCAAGACGGACAGCTGGCTCTACCAGCTGGCCCTGAGCATCGGGACTCCTTACCGCTACAACGCCAGCGGTACCGGGCAGTGGGAGGGGGGGCCCAACAAGGACACCCTGTACATCTCTTCTCTCTACTTCACTATGACGAGTCTCACCACCATCGGATTTGGCAACATCGCTCCGGCCACAGATGGAGAGAAGATCTTCTCTGTGGCCATGATGATGGTGGGCTGTAAGTACCTCCGCTAGAAACACCGTCTAATAGATCTGACCTTACATAACTAATAGTGTCTTCACTGGTCCTCGTATGAGTGCTGGTTAATGGAGCAGTTAATGGAGTCACACAAGCTCTCTCTATCACATGAACACACACACATTCAGACGATCAACACGAGGCCTCCGATCGTTGTCCTTCCAAGACGAACGGCACAAACCCTAAAATGCATCACTTGCCGGTGGACAGTGTGTCAAGTGAAATCCAAGCGACGCTTCTCAGACCGGCTTAAATCAAAGCGACTGCTGTTTCTCTCCTTCAGTGGATGCACAGTGCAACCTTGACCGTCTAAATAAAGCTGAACAGAGGACAAAAGAGCAGCAGCTCCACTGCTGTTTCACTGGGATACAGTATGAAGGCTGCTGAAGCACTCCATTCAGAACGGTTCAGATGCTCTCTCTCTCTCTCTCTCTCTCTCTCTCTCTCTCTCTCTCTCTCTCTCTCTCTCTCTCTCTCTCTCTCTCTCTCTCTCTCTCTCTCTCTCTCTCTCTCTCTCTCTCTCTCTCTCCTCAGTGACGTACCGATGTCTACCGGTCCTCACTGTCTAATCGACATGTTCCACTTCCTGTCAACATCCATCAGTTTAGAGCCAAATATCAACTACTTCAATATCAACACAAGAGAACCAAAGACTTTCATGGTTTTGTCTTTGGAACGTTGTCTTAGCTAAGCAGCACAGGACACATATTTAGTTTAGTTCTCCTAGCAGCAGGTCACCAGCAGAGACAGCTGCCTGTCAGGATGTAAAAAGAGCATTTCTGCCACTTGTTGTGGTGATATAAGCTACTGGTTCATGTCTGCAGGTGTGAAGTGATTATGCCGGTAGAACAACAGCTGCACAGCATGAGACACTTATCAATCTCCCCCCTCACTCTACAGCATACATTCACGCTTTGATGGCGTTTCCATCTCGCTCATGCGTTCATCCGTTCCTAATGTGCCAGTACAACCTTGCAGTAGCCGAAACAATCTGGATGCATTTACTCGCATGCTAGTGGTCACGGTGACGTGCTCCACGGCCCGGCTGGTTGTCTGCCAGCTGCCGGTAAAGCAACATATGGTGTAGATGTTTCTGCACAGATGAAAATTAAAGCTCAGAACCATTGACTCATAGCTTTCTACTGATACAGAGATCAGCGTTGCTGTATGTTCATTTAGATGATTTTTATCTTGACTTTTATCACAATAAACAAAAGGCAACAACACAAATCACACACAGACACATGCATGCACACGTAGTTTCTCTGGCACTTTAAATCTTATTCTAATAACAGATCATTTCAGGGACATGAATGATTCTTTACAGTGTTCAGGGATTCACAGGATCCAAACTGTGAATCAGATCAAGCGTATTAAGTGGAGGTCTAGTAACAGTGAATCAGTGCTAAAGACTGGAGCCTGTTACATAAACAGAACAGTCTTCATTGTCTCTGTGTCATATTTCTAACTTTACACTCAGACTATTACATCAAAAACAAGAAGTCAAAGCAGCCTCATTTAAATGAGGTTGAATCTCTTGATAAAAATAGAAATCTATTTTTACGCAGGTGTCTGTATTATTTCCATCACCCACTGCAGTTACAGTAATAGCTTCACCTTCAGTGTCACTGCTTCCACTTTCAGCCCTTTGCTTACAGTTCCTCCGTCACGACTCTCCTCCCTTCACTAACCTTTGGCCCGCTCCTCTGAAACAGCATGAACAGCATGTAAAGTGATGCAATGCAAAGTGTGAGGCGAACACAAAGTGACGGCCGCGCTTCAAGGTCTGTACTTCCCAAACTAACCGCCCATTATTCTTGTTGTGCTTCGATCACGAAGATCACTCAGTCACACTGAAGTGTCGGGTTCAATTACGGCCGATAAAGTTCCTGCTACAGATACAGGAATTATGCGAGAGGAGAAGAAGAAAGGGGGAGTCGGCCCGGAGGCTGGAGTGTAGTAACAGGACAATGAGCCTTCACGTTAGATATGTATCCTAACCTCTGTGATCCTGCTGTGGCGACTGGAGACGACGCTTTCCTCTTGAGTGGGTGAAACCTCACGTTAAGAGATACTGACGGACTCTTCGAGGTCACTGCAGCACAGAGCTCTTACTGAGGAAATGCGCATTATGAATAACATTAGAAACGCTCAATCCACCACTCAGTTTATTTGCATAGGAGGAGTAAAAACCCTGAAAGTTGTTTCATGATAAACCATTCCTTAATTTAAGCCTCATAAAAAGGTCCTGATCATCTTAAAGGGAAGAGGAATAGATAAATGAACTGTTTAATAATAAGTTACTATGGTAATGAAGTAGTCAAATGAAAACATGAATGGCTAACCTACTGGGATGTAAGAGTAAAAGTGTGGTATTTTTAATGGTAGTTTCTAATATAAATATTTTAAGGTTAAACCTCCTTAAAATTGATGAAAACATGAAAACCATCCCTTATCGCGCAGCCGAAATAATCATCAGTTCACATCCATGAAGACACCGTAACACGCTGCAGTCCTGTAACATGTACAAACAACACTGAAGTGTGTGAGGTGGAATACCTGAACAATGGTTGGAACACAAATCCTATAAATATACATGTTTCATCTGAAAACATCCAGACCTTCATGTGAACCAAACTCCTGATGATCCCACATGGTTTCCTAGAATGAAGCACATCGTTGTTGAACATATCAGCCCTGCTTTGTCCTGACTCTGTCCCGTCTCTGTTTCTTTTGAAGCGCTGCTCTATGCAACCATTTTTGGAAACGTCACCACCATCTTCCAGCAGATGTACACCAACACAAACCGCTACCATGAGATGCTGAACAACGTGCGTGACTTCCTGAAGCTTTATCAGGTTCCCAAAGGTCTGAGCGAGAGGGTCATGGACTTCATCGTCTCCACCTGGGCCATGTCTAAGGGCATTGACACAGATAAGGTATCGTTGTCACTATCGCTGTAAGAGTTCATCAGCCGTCCCATGTTAGTAACACACTCGCACATGTTCATAATGTACTTAATAGATCATTCAAATGTTGTTAAATGGAAATAGTGTAAGTTAAAGGGTAAGAACGCTCTCTTTTAAACAGAGAGGTGTGGGCAGAGTCGACAGGTGGACAATAACTAGCATCAAAGGTCACCGCAGGTCACTGAGTTCACTTGCTCATTGAGCTCAGGGTTCGTTGACATAATCATAAAGTGTTGGAAAGGGATATTTCTGCTGAGCTACGGCCAAAGTAACAGCAGATTGATAGTTTAATAATCTCGATCATTTATTTAAAAGGGAAAGGTAAAATACCCTGAGGAAGGCAGGTGTGAGTATTTTTATAAACGCAGGAGCCATATTTATTAAAAGCTTGTTGTTTTTAACCCCTTATGACGGATTAAAGCGTAGTTCTACCTTTCTGTACGGACCTTCCCTTCAGGAGATGCTCCTGATGTCATTCTTAGAATGAAACGTTCATATCTATCTACGCAGTGGGTCGTCTTCACGGAGCCTCCATGTTTCTACAGAAGCCCAGAACAAACCAAACTGTCTCTAAATGCTTCGCACACAGGAGAAGTTTCAGTTGGTTGCAATTTGCAATATCACCACTAGATACCGCCAAATCCTCCACACTGCTCCTGTAAAGACACTCGTCTGACTAAATGTTTTCTGTGCCTCCCTAAAAGACGATGATACCTGACGATATAACCGCTCTGATATCTCACCATCTCTCTCAGGTTCTCTCCATTTGTCCCAAAGACATGCGGGCGGACATCTGCGTCCACCTCAACCGGCAGGTGTTCAACGATCACCCGGCGTTTCGTCTGGCGAGCGACGGCTGTCTGCGCTCTCTGGCTGTGGAGTTTCAGACCACGCACTGTGCGCCCGGAGACCTCATCTTCCACGTCGGGGAGAGCGTGGACACCCTCTGCTTCGTGGTCTCCGGCTCACTAGAAGTCATCCAGGACGACGAGGTCATCGCGATACTCGGTAATCCAACGCAACATTACGCCACAGATCGGGTCGAGTCTTATCTGTGCCCGACGGTGAAGATAAAACTGGAACAAAGGTTTGTTCCAGATAAAACTGGAGCAAACCTTTGTTCCAAAGACTGGAACAAAGGTTGTGAGGCATGCAGGTTGTTGCATCCCGGCCTTCCTTCAGTGATCGTGTGTGTCTCCAGGTAAAGGCGACGTGTTTGGAGACGTGTTCTGGAAAGAGTCCACTCTGGCCCGGGCTTGCGCAAATGTCCGAGCTTTGACCTACTGCGACCTGCACGTCATCCGGAGAGACGCTCTGATGAGGGTGCTGGAGTTTTACACGGCGTTCGCCAACACGTTCTCCCGCAACCTCATCCTCACCTGCAACCTACGGAAACGGGTACAGACTGAATGGACAGTACAGCTGTCCTGTCCTTTCTGTCCTTTCTGTTTCATTGTAGACATGTTGGTTTTCTTTAAGGGCTCGTTATGCCTTCGTTAGAGTAGACAGTAAAGGCATCACATTATCAGCGGCTGAATCCTCTGGCGCACCGAGGAGCCCTGCAGTTATCTTCATCAAGTATAGCGGCCTGTCATTACAAACTCATGCTGTGCATCCAAACTGGGCTGAAACAAACAGAACTTTAATTTAGAACCTTTAGATAACTGTGAACGTCACATTTCAGAGGCTAATTTTGGCGAAAGAGCATCAAAACATTGTATGAGGAGCTCATAAAGAACAGTTATTAATATTTGATGAACGTCTCCATGATACATATATGAATCCCCTTGATAGTAAGTTGCTGTAATATCATCCTACGGGATGAGAACCTCATTCATTCTTAATGAATGATCTCTTTAAAGTCACCTGGTAAACGTGGGTCGTTGGGCTCTTTGTTCAGGACTGGTTTAAATCACATACAGATGTTATCAATCAAAATATGCACTTTTATGAAGGAATTAAACAGACTTGCGTTCATATATAATCTCTGCATCGAGAAAAGTTCAAGAATGCAGTCCAACCATAACAGAAACATGGAGGTTTATGATTATTTTATTATGTTTTAAGTAGCCATGTACTTTCAATTTCCTCTGACTTTTCCAGTTTCCTGCAGCTCCATTAGAAGGTCTTATGTAATAACACACACAGAAATCCCACGGTCAGTGAAGCAGTGCTAAATCCAAAACAATTTCAAGGCAAATTGTGGCTCCATGTTGAAAGATTTATGTATTTTTCTTAAAATGTATATTCAGTGAAAACAAAGCAATCTATTATTGATTTGAGCAGCTTTAGATGTGCTGCTCTCTCTGCTGTCATCAACTCATGAGCATCTCAACTACACACCAGTTCAAGCTAGGAGTGTCCAAACACTTTGTTGTTATAGTTGTGTCTTGTTCATTTTGAACCATTTCCAGCGGTTTGGTGCATTACATCAAACAGATGAGTTTTATGACGATGTCACATTCTTAAGAAGGTCCTGTGAATGTTCATCATGGGGGCTTGATGTTGAGGAACACGAGGTTATTGTATGTATAGTTACCACCACACTTCCTTCAGAACAAAGTCCACGGGACATTCTCATACCAACTTCCTCTCTTTGTCTTCTGAGGGAATCCAGAAATGATCGGGCCTCGATATCGCTGCGTTACTTCATTATGGCTCCATTAACGGTTTCCCTCATGCATTCAGTTCTTTAATATTTCAACAGGCCCACATGCGTATCCTGGCTTTAAAGCTGCATTATGTATGCATCTTCGCTCTGTTTCATAGAGCTCTATACTATTGGAATGTAAATGTGGCCTCTGTGTGAACGTCCCACATTGTTGTCCTCATGCACAGTTTCTCCCTCCTGCAGATCATCTTCAGAAAGATTGCCGATGTGAAGAGGGAGCAGGAGCGCCGGAAAAACGAGGTGACCCTGTGCATTCCTGAAGACCACCCAGTCCGCAAGCTGTTCCAGCGCTTCAGACAGCAGAGAGACACTCAACCACCGGGAGAGTCTCGCTCTTACTTTGATCACAACTGTGTACAGGTGGAGCCGCAGCACCACCGCCACTCCGACTCAAACTCGTACACGCAGTGTCAGCCTGCAGCTCCTCCTCCTCTGCAGCACGAGTACGGCTCCACGGCGCAGAATAACGCTCCCTGCTCGGGAGGGGGGAACGCGGGCACGGCGCCTCCGCAAGCGTTCGTCCACACCGAGACGTCGGAGCAAAGCTGCGCACAAGAGGCTGGGGGGTCTACAGCCAGGCCCGGTGCAGAGAGCCAGCTTTGTCAGAGGGTCAGCAGCCCCGTGAAGAGCAGCGGTGCGGGTGGAGAGGGAGCGGCAGGAGGCATCACTGGCAGCAGAGGCGCTCGAGGCTGGGCAAAGTTTAGAAACGCCGCTTCAACTGCACCACCGCCTCCTGCTGTGGAGCCAGAAAAGAAGCCACAGAAAGCAGAGGAGTGGCAGAAAGGATCCCGGTCCTCGGAGCGGCTGGCGGTCGCCAACAAGAACCAGGATTTGGAGGAGAGCGGAGAGACGGGAAGCACGGAGGTGGGCAACAGTGCCGGAGAGGCAGGTGAAGAAATAAGCGCCCTGCACAAAACTGACTCCTGTGACAGCGGCATCACAAAGAGCGATCTGCGCATCGACCGAGCCGGAGATTCGAGAAGCTCCTTTGAAAGGAGCCCGATGGAAAGGAGTCCTCTGGAGAGGAACCCGTTCGAGCACAGCCTCGGGGTCGACTCCCTCAAACACTCGCTTGTTCAGCCGGCGTCTGAACAGGCGCTCCTTCAAGCCGCCCTGCATGAGGCCAAGCTGGAGCTGAAGGGAGACATTCAGAAGCTGAGCGGCCGCCTGTCGGTGCTCGAGTCTCAGGTGAGCGAGATCCTCAGGCTGCTGTCGATGAGGAGAAGACTCTCGCTGCCTCCGACCTCTTCGCCGAAGCCCAGAGTGAAGTATCAGGACTCCAAGCCGGTCACACCAGAGGCAGACGATGGGCCTTTTTGAACTTACCCATAACCTGGATATCTTAAAAAGTGATTTACAGAAGCACCAGTCTGCATGTCCTGCTGGACTCTGGCCTGCCAAAGAAACGTCTCACGCTAAACACCACCACTGCATGCAGAACCCCCTTTATAATGTTACCGTAACACTCAAACACAGGTCAGAGTTAACCTAGATTTAAGAATGCCAAACAGAAACGATTACTGACCAAACACTTAGGAAATAAATACATATTTTAGAGGCATTATAAAAGGACGTAGAGCTGTGATGATCACCACTGATGCTCTGATAGGAGCTGAATCTTTAAACACATAGTCTGAGTTTAAGGCTTTTTGTAAAGCATCTTCATGATCTTCCTTGACTTTTATTTCATTGTTAATTCATAGTTTGTGGCATAAACATCAGAGAAGAGGTTAAGCAAGAAGGTTCACCTTCCACAACCGTGGTGATTATTCAACCAGCTGGAACTTGGAGCTCAGTAAACGTTTCCACGTGTTGAGGACACGTCTCCCTTTAGCTACCGTATTCACTGTCAGGTAAAGATATGTGCCTTACAATAATAAAGCCTCAAGCAGAGACGTGATCGACTCTTTATGGTTTAAAGTGGAAACGTTAGTTCTGTCTCTGCACTATGCATTCATTCTATGAACTATGATCTTCATATCGTGTCTGAGCTTCATCCCCATGCATGTGAAATAGGAATAGGTGCTTTAATAGAGTTTTATTGTTAAATATTATGATCTCTTATGACGTATGTTCCTTAAACAATATTTTTACTGTACATCCCTTCATGTAACTTTGCCTCTTGCTCAGGTATATTTGCTTGGATGTTGAATTTCGATATTTATTTCAGTGTGAATGATTATATCTTTGACTACCTGTAAGAATAACTAGTTGTGCATATCTAAATGGAGTGACACTGCTCTTTGTCACGCACACGTTTGCGTTTCTTTACTCTGGTTGTATGAAGACGATTAGATGATGTCGATGACCAAACAGCACGGCTACAGCTCTACAGCTCTACAGCTCTACAGCTCTACAGCTCTACAGTTCTACAGTTCTACAGCTCTACAGCTCTACAGTTCTGCAGCTCTACAGTTCTACAGCTCTACAGTGCTACAGCTCTACAGCTCTACAGCGCTACAGCTCTACAGCTCTACAGCTCTACAGCTCTACAGTTCTACAGCTCTACAGTTCTACAGTTCTACAGCTCTACAGCTCTACAGCTCTACAGCTCTACAGCTCTAGTGTGTTACTGGATCATCTCTGTACGACCGGAGGATGAGAGCATGAGTCTGTTCAGCACTTCCATTCTATATGACATGTAGGAAAGCCGTTGCATGCATCCAGGAACCTGTAAACAGTGGAATGAATAATGAAAACTGATGCCTGCTCACCATCTGTTGTTTAGTCTTCTTTAGTTCTTTAGTCACTCAACGCGAGTCAACGCAGTATTTGTGAACATGAACAGTTGTTGCAATCCGGTTGAATAGAGTTACTCCTTTGGACAAAGGAGACGGATGAGACATTTGGGGAGAGGACACAGGGACAATAAAAGGTGTCCAACTGGGGATCAGCACTTCTGGCATTAGCAACATCGGACGTGATTCCTTTCCACTCACTGTTGTCCTCATCCTCAGTGCTGATATGGAAATAGTACCTCTTACAACATAAAGACATATTAATAAAATATTTATCACGCAAGTTTAAAAGTCTGCAAACAACTCAAATAATGCTGACTGTGCTGCACCTTGTTCAATGTGCTTAAAACACGTCACAGTACGACTGTAGTGATACTGATTCTGACCGACAACTGTTTATAACATACGATACGAAATCCAGATTCAAACTCAGGACATAAATATAAATATATATATATTTATACTTCTAACTGTGCTACAGAGTTCTTCTAAGTGACATGTTTGCACAAAACGTTTATGTTTTTGTTTTTTTTACCAACTTTATTATTTCAAGGGAAGAGCAGCTCTTCTGTTTCAACATAAACAACAACCACGTTTGAGACTCGAGTGTCCTCGTGTCCTCGACAGACTGACGTGATATCCGGTATGTTTGTCTCTGTCCTGTAAAGCGAAACTTAAGTATTATTATTATTATCATTATTATGTTTTGACCACAGACCGTATATGAGAAGGTTTGACGCTGTATTGCTAAATTAAACAATGCGTCATTCACGAGGACAGCTACGTGTTCTCTGGAGGTCAGCAGTTAACAGTCGCGTGATAGACCGGAACACCGGACACAGGGTTTCTTGGACAACGTGTCGTTGAGGCGACATTTCCCCAAATCGCTAAAATGTAAGAGCTGCTGCAAGTTTGGTTATATTATGTTCGTGTGTAGTGATGTGTGGTACACGAGGAGGAGAAGTGATAAAAACACCAAAGAGAAGCATGAAGCATGAAATCTAACTGTCCAGAGAGGAGAGGAGAGGAGAGGAGAGGAGAAGAGAGGAGAAGAGAGGAGAGGAACTAGACTGAATTAGATCTAAGAATAGACACACGCACGAGGAAGTAGGATATGGAGTAAGACCAGGAGCTGAGGAGCTGACACGAGTCAGATTCTCACACACACACACACACACACACACACACACACACACACACACACACACACACACACACACACACACACACACAGAGTATATATTTGAGCCCACCGGGAGCGTTTCAGAAGCGGAGCGCTCGCGAGCGCCACCCGCGAAAATCGTGAGATTCCGCGATAATCTGTGTAACAACAAACACATAAAAGGTTACTTTACCTGTTCGACGTTGAACTGATGTTGATTTGTTCATATTTCTGTTTTTTGAGCTTGGATATAGAATCTTACATTTTTGTGGTCAAAGCAAAATAGAAGAAGAAGAAGAAAAGCGTAGAAGAAGAGCAACGACAGAACAAGCATAACCCGACCCGTGGGCTCTCGCTCGCCCCCTTCAGTGAGGCAGAGGTACTGTTTGCCTCTCTGTGCTTCTTCACTGCGGTTTAATGTCAGATCAGAAACACTAAACATGTTCTACACAGACGTGAAATACATTATTCTATGTAAAGAAAGGAGATATAATAAAAGAGTCTACAGATATTACAGTGGTGACAAACAATGAGACAGAAAAAGACTCAACAGTTAGTGAGGAAACCTCAAAGAAAAGATAATTCACAAATGATCTACAGTAATGAAAGTAATGTTAGAAAACAAGCTTTCTGATGAAGCGTTGCTCTTATTATTTTTCAAATCAGCGCTGAGATGGAAATGCTGCTTGCGCCTCACCTGGGAGACAAGCTGTCAGTGGTCGACATGCACACAGGCGGGGAGCCTTTACGGATCATCCACAGCGGCTACCCAGAGGTCAAAGGTGACAGTGTGTTGTCCAAACGGCGTTATGTCCGGGAACATCTGGATCACCTCAGGAGGGTGCTGATGTTCGAGCCGCGGGGACACTACGACATGTACGGAGCCCTGGTGGTGACCAGCGAGATGCCCGAGGCCGACCTGGGGGTGCTGTTCATGCACAACGAGGGGTACAGCACCATGTGTGGACACGCCGTCATCGCACTGGGCCGCTTCGCCGTGGACTACAAACTGGTGAAAGAGCCACAGTCACCGGAGACTCAAGTGAACATACACTGTCCCTGTGGGCTGGTGAAGGCCTTTGTCGAGTACTCCGGTGGTAAAACCGGAGCGGTGAGGTTTCTCAGCGTGCCGGCGTTTGCGTTTGCAACAGGTAGGACACGCCCTCTGAAGAAGCTGTTTTCAGGAGGGTTTTTAATGCCCCTGGTTTTACTAAACTACTTCTGACCAGATGTGACGGTGGCGGTGGAACGGTTCGGCGATGTGACGGTTGATATCGGCTATGGAGGAGCCTTCTACGCCTTTGTGGACGCCCAGAGGTTCGGCCTCAATGTGACCAAGTCCAGGACTCGAGATCTGGTAGACGCAGCCACAGCGGTGACCGACGCCGTCAGATCTCAGGTAGGAAGTTCACAGGCGGAGGAATGTCACCATGACAAATCCCCCCAGACAACAGCATCTGTGTGCAGAGGGCCCGTCCACCAAGCCTCTGTTGATTTCACATTGTGTTCGACAGTCTTGACGTTTTGTTATTGTCATCTAGGTGAAGTTACACCACCCAACCAGTGATGATCTGGCCTTCCTCTACGGCACCATCCTCACTGACGGCAAAGATGATTATTCCTCTGATCCCACCGCTAATATCTGTGTGTTCGCTGAAGCTCAGGTACTTTACAGGCGCTGGTCCAGAGGAGACGTAAACACAGCTTGTTATTTGCTTTAGCTGGTTTAAATGTGTTCTCAGGTGGACCGGAGCCCCACTGGTTCTGGTGTTACAGCCAGAGTAGCTCTTCAGTATCACAAAGGTCTCATCCGGCTGAACCAGACCAGGACCTTTCAGAGCGGAGCCACTGGATCCCAGTTCACAGGGAAAGCCGTTGAGGTACCACAGTTTCCTTCTGACAGGTTTCAGGGTTTACCGTCACGGTTCAGAGCCGTTAGCCAAAGGTCAGCAGCAATTTGAAACGAGTTTGATCTCCTCTAATGCAATGGATCGCTGCAACGTTTAACAAACAGGATTTTGTTCAGAGTCACTGGTTCTAAGATGCCTGGATGGGTTATTGTGGTTCTGCTGTTGAGGCATGTCTGTGGTTTGTGTTCAGGAGACCAGGTGTGGAGACTTCAGGGCTGTGGTGGTGGAGGTGGCCGGCAGAGCTTGTTACACCGGAGTCTCCTGCTTTGTGCAGGAGCCAGATGATCCGCTGACTCAGGGGTTTCTACTGAAGTGAGCCTCAGTTACAGGTTGTCATCAAATGTGGCCATACATTAAAAAAGAGTTTAACACAACGACTTAAGTGCTTTGTAGCTCAGCAAACTATAGAATATCTCAAAGCTCTCCAAGAAGAGAATAGAATGTTATATTCGTTTTCTATGTAAGAAACATGTGTGGCCTGAGTATTTGATCAATAAATAAATATGTTTCATTTTGTTTTGATTTAATTATGGGTGAAATGATCCACCTTTCACAGGACTAACCTGGTTTAAGATCATGTTTTCTAAACTTGTATTAAATGTAACAGAGTCTGACGTCACGGTCGCGTTCTGTTCAGTAACATCTACTGACCACTAGATGGAGCCGTGAGCCCGGTGCCCATCAGTCATTCATTCATTCAGCTAAATGCAAAGAAACTCACAAGTGTTTCTCCCGTTTATTATCATCAGGTCATCGTACAATAGAAAGCAATATTTAAATTATAAAAGTCCGGTGGAGGAGTTTGACACTGGATGGATTCACACGGCCGAGCGGAGACATTAACGTCAAAGGTTTCTCGTCCACACGTGATGTTTTCTACAGGAGTGAGAACATCACACGTGGGTCACACAGAGCTCAGGGTCAGGCTGTTGTGTCTGTTATGTCGCAGTGTGAATCCAGCCGGAGCACAGAAGACATATTCCAAATATCCAATGAATACGTAAAGGAGGGCACTCCCTCCGGAGAGGGAAAACAAGTGTATTGCATCGTCTGCGTATTGTTTTAATAGCATTTAGCATAGTAATTATGAATTTATATGTGCATGTGTCACAAGCACGCAACCTTATATATAGATATATATATATATATGTAATCTATGACATGAGTGTCCACACTGGTAGAGAAACTGCAGATTAGACCCAGGCCTTTGAGAGTACCCACTCAACAAATAGAACAACGTTAAGGCCAGCTCTTAACAGGAACAACTTCAAACAAAACATACAGTGATCAGATATAGAAATGCTGCATGTCAATAATGATCAATAGAAAAGAAACTTCTCAGCCGCGTCACCTGCAGTCCAACCCACGTCTGTCTGACAGCCTCAGTCCTGTGGCGGTTCTGACTGCAAGACAACAGCAGGGTCAAGAGGAAGTTCAGATCCAGTCTTTCTCCAAAGGATCTCTCGGACAACTGGGGCGTGAAAGCAGCCTCTCTCTATGAAATCGGTCCGTACAAAATGGCCCCTTGTGTTTTTAGTGGAATCATCTTCCTGTTTGGATCGAGCATCGAGCCCTGAAGGAGTCTGCTCGCTGCACATTTCACTCTGTGCATAGATTCAGACGTAGAAAAACAGCACAGAACTGTTCCCATCATACAAGCGTGAGCATCTCTTACACCTGGAAGGAAACGGGGAGAACATCCAGCTCTTGTGCAACAACTTTAAAACATTTCATTTGACCGGGCTGATCCTTCGGCGGGGAATTATCTGATTTGGTCGTCGACAAGTTTTGGCTTCTTCTCCATTTAGCATCAAAGAGGATGAAAGGTCTGATCGCGTTGTGCGGCTCTGCAGCAACGATGCCGGGCGAGCCGGGTGGGAGCGCAGGAGGGAGGGGGGGGGGCGCGGAGGAATGTGCATGTCAGTTTGACCCAGAGGGAAACTAATGAGCAGGGCGGGCGAACGAAGCGAGGACGATGACCTCAGCCCCCGCTTAGAAGTTGAGCTTAGTGACGGGTCGCTCTCTGCTCGCGTCTGTCGTCTGGCTGTTGATGCGCTTGCGGTTGCGTTTCATTTTGGATAAGTCCTTGTCGAAGACCTCGCCGGACCGCAGCGCCGACACCAAGTCATCAAACTCGCCGCCGTCGTCCTCCCCGTTGGCCTTTGCTTTCCGGGCCTTTCGCTCCTTCTCCCTCTGCTCTTTCAGCTGATGACACAGACATAAAAATCAATGTATTTAAAACTCAAATTACCGTCTCACAGGTGTGTATATGACTCCAGCAACCAGTCGTGTTTCAGTTTACATTCATGTCTGTCTAAAACGTCCTCATTTTATCCTGTTGAGCATTTATGGGAAATTGTCATAATTAGTGTCTGAATTTCTTGAGTTATGGACAAAAAATCCAAGTGACCTTTGACCACCGAAATCTAATCAGTTCATCCTTGAGAGCAAGTGGACTTTTATGCAAAATTTGTTGTAGAAGTTGTAGAATTAGTTGGGAAGATCGATACCACTCTTATCTGTGTGTTAAATATGAAGCCTGCTGCGGCTAGTTAGCTTAGCATAAAGACTAGGAGCAGGAGGAAGCAGCTACCAGAGACAGGTAGCTGTTCGTTACGAGCTCCAGTCTCCATTTTGTGCTAAGCTAACCGTCTGCAGGCTGCAACTTTACATAGTAAGGACAGATATGTAGCATCGATCTCCTCATTTCAAACGTGGCAGAAAACTAATAAATACATAATTCCTAAAATGTCAAACTATTCCTTTCAAACAAGACTGTAGCTGTAGTGTTTTATCAAAAGTTACATAGTCTCGCTTTAACTATACTCCATAGTTATATAGTGTTTCATAACGGCGGTTCTTTTTGTCGAGGATCATATGGAAACAGGGAACGATCACACACCTGAGCTTCCATCTTGGCCCTGCGCTCCTCCTCCTCTTTGCGTTTTCGCAAGTTCTCGTTCTCCTGCTGAGCCTCGGTGAACGACTGCAGGAACTGGTCAAAGACGCCAAAGAACTCATCTGGCTGCATCTTACTGGCATCCTCACCAAAGTGCTTTACTGCCTTCAGAAACTGTGGGACCAAAGAGAAGGGGGCACACATGGGATTAGATTTACAGCGGGACACAGTGGAACCATGTTTTACTCCGTCTTTGACTGTTTTACAGGCGACTCGTTAGTCCCAGCTCTTTGAAATAAGAGCAGGGGACCAGTAGTCGGGCTTTGAAGCCCATGTTAACTCAGACGTGACCGGCTACTGATTACAGCCGAGGCCAGAGACTGGAGCCAGAGCCCAAATTAAGGCAACATGTTTGTTGAATGTTTTTCACAGTAAGTTAAAAAAAAGAGGACATCCAGATGTGAGGTCATGCTGAGAACATACAGCTTCTAAGATGTGCGGCGATCAGTCCGTGACACGCAAACTCTGTCAGGTTACTTCAATCATTTCTTATTTGTTAAATTAACGGTCGCTTAATGTGCAATGCATTCTGGGAAGAAAAAAAATGCTCCTCTTATTCTTTACATCTTATTATTTATGCACCGAGACACAAACAAGATGCACGGAGCTGTTTAAAGAGTCACTGTGTTCTCTGGTTCCATATGTATATATATTCCATATATCAATACCATGAGTACAGAGGACCACTGTAAACATTTAACTATGGGACACCGTAAATTATTTGCAGAAAAGGAATGGCTGCCATGTGACCAGCTGAGCACTTGGGTCAATGTAACACACACTGTGGGGTGAAAAACACGCTCCGAGATCAAAACTCTGCACCAATAAATGTGGGCAGATGCATAAATTTAAAGTTTGAAACTTTAGGGTGTCAAGCTTTTCCCAGAAAGGTGACTGCGCTCAGGTTTCTGGTAGTAAACAGACCATTCCTCATAAAACGGCTGCAAAATCCAGACTCACCTTCTGCTTTAGTGCTAATGAGTGCTGCCTGAATTCTACCGTTCACAGCGAGCGCCCACACCCAAATGTAACGGCAACGTTTGATAGAAGCTTCCATTAAATAACGTGAGGTCGAACATAACGGTGAAAAAAATCATATTTCCCGTCTCTGTTCCTGCTTTCCTCTCTTGACCTGCACACATGGCAGCGAGCGGACGGAACAATAAAGCGCCAGGAAGCTGAAACGCTTCACTCCCGCTGTGCTTTCCTACTAAAGGTGACAGACGAGGGCAATGAGGCACGAGGACCAGCTGCGTCCGAGAGGAAGCGGGACGCCGGCTTTCTGTTTCTACCAGTGAAAGTGGCGCAGTGCGTCCGGTCTGCTCGGACACACTGGGCCTTCAGCCGCCGTACCAGTTCCTTGGCCTCGGTGAGGGAGTCCTCCACGTCGGAGAAGCTGAAGCTGGCCACAGTGATGAACTGACTCACGACCGACACAAACTTGTCGCCCAGCTCCTGCGGTCGCTTCTTCTGATATTCCAGCTCCTGCGAGTGAAAGTTGAAGTTGAAGTAAAACTCGACCTGCAGTAAATATCGCAGAACAGCATGAGCAATAGATGAAGTTATGTCATAGATCTTTGTGACTCACACTCTCCACGCTTTTTAAGCCGCTGCGCATGTTGCCGATGTCTTTTTCCAGCTCAGTCATGCTGCAAAAAAGACAAGCGATGGTTCAATACAAAAAGGGAAACTTGACAAAGAGAGGCAGTTGAAAGTCAGGCAGCAGGATCTTCACAGCTCCACCTACTTGACTTTGGCCGCCTCAGAGAGACTCTGCAGGTCCTCCTGGAACATCAGGACTTTGGGGTATTTCTTCTCCAGGATGGTGATCAGGTAGTGCAGGAGGGTTATGTTTCTGAAACACAGAGGCGAGCAGACACCGAGGTGAAGCAACCTTCGAGGCAGCGGACGTGTCAAATGTGCAATATATCGCTTTTATTATGGGCGTTCAGATACCAACAACCATATGGAGTTTCATCTACATCACATCCCATGTTCCAGATGTGGCTTTTGTATATCGCATGCCGCTCTTTTTGTTACGGCCTGCCGGTTCTGATGTATTTATGTTCTCCACTGACTCCTACAACTCCTTCTTAAGCTGTAGAAACAGTAGCTGTGTCTGTCGGTCGTGCGGACATATTTTGCGTCTCATTCCTGGAACGCGCTCCGTCTTTGGTGAAAGTGGTTTTAAACGTTTTGTACGTTCTTTTGCGTGAACCTTTGTCTGCTGCAGTCTTGGCGAGGACTCCCTCGTGAGAAAATATTCTGGTACAATGAAGGTCAAATCAAGTAAAAACAGTACATGCTACAGTTGAACGTTGTTCTTACTTGTCAATACTGGATTTGGTATCAGCGATCTTGTTCAGTGAAGACACCTTGAAGCCGTACGCGTTCCCCCTCTGACCTTTGTTCATGAAGTTTCCAAAGGCCAGCACCACCTCCAGCAGCTGCTTCAGGTTTCTGCTGTGTAAAATCTCCTTAGACGCCCTGCTGAGAGCTGAGGCAGGAAGACGTGAAGACAGTAATGGTTTTAGGGAACTAAAGGTGTGAGTGATTCATCTTCAGACTCGGCAAACATAAACAGTAAAGCTATGACTACAGAGGTGCTTCAAAGGAGAATACGTTTCCTACTAACCATTTCTGAGACGTCTCACTACAGATTTCTTACCTTCAACTTTGGGTTTGATCTCAGCTATCCTCTCTGCAAACTTCTTCTTGAAGTATAGAGACTGCAGCCTCTGCTGGTAGTGGTTTATTCTGGACGAGGGACGGAAAATGTGTGTCAAGAGGGACGAAAAGAGTCAGAAATCATAAATGATGAACAGGGAAATCCACCAAGTTAGACGAAAGCCACAAACATGGACAACATGGAGCAAGCCGCCTGTGGGCTCATTCAGATGCACATATAAAGTTGTGGTGATGAAGCTTATTTCTGGCAGTGTTTTTCATTTCAGCTTATAAAACCACCGACTCTGCAGCTAATGAATACCACTGTGACTGTTCTACTCCAATGACAACAAAATGGCAAAACTGCAGTACGTTTTTAAAAACAAAGCAAAAATCGAACAACAGGTTTCTATTGTCACTATAGCGTAGGAACACCAGCTTCTTTAGTTTATGGTTTTAACGTATTCATGGCGAGTTGTGACACGTTTGCTTTGCTCCTTTGATCTTACAAGACTTATCACGTTACTGTTCTTACAGACTTGATTTATTCACCAACACGATGAAGATGAGTCACACATTCAGCTATTGTTCCCGGCTGAGTAGGAACCCATGTGTGATTTCATTTATCTGCCCTGACAGAGGAAACAATGGCTATTGTTTGTCAGCACTGACCTGATACTGTCAGGTCTGGTGATAATATCGCTTTAAAACAGAATTAAGAAGGTGGAACATAAGGAGAGAAATGAGACTGAAGTACCTGCTCATCTCATAGAAGAAGCGGTCGGGTTTTGCCATTCGGTCGAGCTCGTGTTTGTGCTCCTCCAGAAGATCCACATCGCTCTTCTCTGGGACAAACTTCAGCAGCTGGAGGAACAAAACCAGACGTCTGTGATTCCCATTTCAAACATTCAGCTGTACTCCTACGGGTTGATCACATCCTCTGTTAAAGCATATATGTAACATATATCTCTGCTCTCATGCTATTGCGTCCCACCGTCTCTCTCCACTTCAGTCTGAAGAGCATTAACCAAATATGCTGCTATCAGAGTTGTAGCTTGTTGTTGCACACTTTTAACAATAGCTCTAAAAATAGGTGAACACGTGGCTTAATGCTGAAGGTGCCGACAGGCGTGAATTTCTGCTATTTTTAGTAAGCATTCACTAAATGAAAGCGCGTTTGATTCATCCTGCAGTGCTTGCGGTGAACCCGATGGCGTACCTGCTCCAGCATGTCTTTGGGAAGGTCCTCCTGCTCGTCCATGGTCAGGATGGCTCTCTTCATCTCCTCGTTAGACAGTTTGAGCCTGAAGAACAGAACAGACGCATCACTTTAGCTGTCCTTCATATCTAAGATGGCTTCTAGTTCAATTTAAATCGTATCACATTGACACACTTAATATCTTTTCTGTACATATATATTCTAAAGAAGATGATAGATGAGCTAATAAATAACAATCACAATGAGATCTGTTACTTACAAACACATCTTTACGTTCATTTTACCTGGCTGGGCAGTTATTCATTCTTACTTTCTCTTTTAGTTTCCTGTAGATGATGCTTGTGATAAACATGTAGTTTGGTTTGAGGTTTAGATCTGACAGTAGGAAGCATCCTCTGAGGCTGTTCAGTGCCAGTAATGTTCTACCAGATGATGCTGGTGACGTTAGGAGAACGTACCTCGAGAGGAGGATGTTGCAGTTTTGAGCTCGACGGCCGTCGATGACCGACAGCTCCTTGACCTTCTTAGAGCTCAGCGTGTCGTCTTCTGCCTCTTTCTGTGAGCAAAGTGATGACGAGGTGAGAGTGAACAGAACAGGCGAGTTCAACGAACACAAGACACACAAACGCACAACAACCAAGACCACACAACCCTAAAATCCCAAACAAGAGCTGAAGGTACAGAAGAAAGACGTTGAAAACAGTCAGACAGGGAGGTCCTCACATTCATCAGAACATTCATCAGTACATTCATCAGTACATTCATCAGAACATGCACATATCACACACAAACAACGGGTCGTATCTTCACTATATACATTAAAGTAAGATGGACAGAAGGACACGACGTAACATATAAATAAAGTCTGACAGAAACAACGAAGAGCGACACAAATTCCAGACTGTACATCTACTGTAAGAGCACTCACCTGTTTGCTGTTATTGATCATAAAGAAGTCCTAAAATGCAGGCAAGAAGCAGGGAAGACGTAAGCACTCATTAGAATAAGTAAAGCAGTTACGTGATCGCAGCCCATAAACACAGACGGCTAATGAATCAAAGCTCATTCTGTCCACCAGCGATGGAGTGAGCAGCGGTGATCAGCTGCTGCAGGTCATGCTGTGCACAAAACAAAAATCTGAATCTGAAGATCTAGATGTTGCAAAAGTTTGTCCTCTGAGTTTGTGAACAGAGAGTTTGAAGATCTTGTTTTGTGTGTTGGACATGCTTCTAGAACTTGTGAAAAGACATGCTCCTTCTCTTCTGAAGAACTAACAAAGTCACAACTGAGTAAGAACATCTAGGAAATGAGCTGCAAACTGACAGCACAAGAGCAAACAGCTGATTCTGAGCAGCTCACTCATGCATGTTCAGTCTCACACGGCAAAGGATCAAAAGCACAAACAGCATTCTGCTCCAACGCAAGACGGTGATTCAAGCCTCAGAGTTTAGTCACACGTTCTATTACACCCGTGTCTATGATGCATTATAAACATACTTATAGCACTGTGTATTATACAAATGTATAACAAAAATCATAACACATTATTGTGTTACATACATTACATTTATTCTCACAATGCATTATAGAAATGGGCGTCACAGAAAGTGATGCCCAAAGTTTTGCATCTAAGGAACTCAAGGACTTCAATTATGTTTTGAATTATCTGAACTCTTCCCATTTTCTCCAGCTTTGCTTGAGAAATCAAAAGTTGCAAAACAAGGAAATGTCGAAAGAAGCAAAGTCTAAATCCAAAAATGTAAGCCAGCTAAGCCCCCCCCCCCCCCCCACGGCCACATTTGGAGAGCTGGAGAGATCCTCCTCAGTACCTGCTGTCTCTGATAGGCTGAGAAGGTCTTTTCAATGTCCTCCAGATCCAGGATCTTGAAGACCTTGGCATCGTCCACCTCCATCCAGATAGTGCCCTCCAGTTTATTCTGAGCAGAGGACAACAGGACATTTATGTCTCAGATTGTAACACAAAGCATCACGATATTATTATACTATATATTATGTATTCAGGTCCTTCTCACCTCAGCTAGCTTGGCCCAGTTGAAGGACTTGAGTGCGTTGGATGGCTGAGGAATGTTCTTCGTCTTCAGGGATGGTCCAAGGGGTGCTCCTGGCGGGGGAGGGATACCTCCGACGAGTGGGCGTCCAGGAGGAGGCGGGGGTCCACCCGGAGGAGGTGGTGGGGGAGGTGGAGGAGGCATCATGCCCCCAGGGGGCGGCGGGGGAGGTGGGCACATACCTCCAAAACCTCCTGGTACGGGTGGAGGAGGCAGAGGACCACCGGGGGGACCGGGGCCGAGGGGAGGGCCTCCAGGAACAACAGCTGCCCGTCTCTGCAGGGAGAGTATTACACAACGTCAACAGGACAGGAACTACTTAAACAGAATACTAGCAGCCGTATCGTTTATCATCTCCCTTCATATCCCAATGATTTATGTCCTGGAACAGTCGTGTCAGTTGTCAAAATCGTGTACATTTGCACAACATGTTGCCGTATTCTTCTGTTTCATTGATGGACCGGGTATCTTATATTCTGCTGACATAACAGAAATAATACGGTTTAAAAAGTGCAACAACATAAAGTAACAAATCAATATGCAATGAGATAGAAGAGTTGAATGGTTTGTTCTGCAGCAGCCTGGTTGTCATCAGGCTTTATTTACAGCTCGTTGTAAAGTGGTCCAGTGGACATAAAGGACATAAAGGACGTAAAGGACGTAAAGGACGTACGGTGCTGAGTTCATGCAGTCGGACGGTGAGTTCGGCCACTTGCTGCTTGACATTCTTGTGCTCGGTGCTCTCCTTTTCCAGCTTCTCTTTCATCTTGTTGAGCGTCTGCATCATGTCCTCTTTCTCCTGAGTCTTTGCATCACATTCTCGCTCCTTCTTATCAAACTTCTGCTGCAGCTCATGGTGCTCTGAAACGGGAAGCCACAGCGACACGTTCCTCACATTGAGTTCATTAAACGTATTCTATTTCAGTTAAATCATTTCTAGTCTTACTAACCTTTTCGCATTTTCTCTGCCTGCTCTTTCCACTGTTTGACCTCATTTTCATTGACCAGCCTGCAGAGAGGATGACATAATCAACTCCAGTGAACAGTTCCAGTCATTGTTTTTTTCAACTTGAATAGGAATCTATTTTTGGAACGCTGTGGAGCGCGCAACGCTTTTTAATTTCTCATCAAACACAACATTGTTTGCACAATCTGGCAGCCGAGCAATCTGTTCCACGTCGTCATTCTGTCCGTCTCAGAGGAAGACATGAGGACTCACATCCGGACGACGTTCTTCACGTTAAAGTTCTCCAGTGGCGTGACGTCGGGATCGTGACCTTTGTCGTTCTGCAAGACCATCTGCTGGACGATGCGGTCCAACAGCAGCCAGTACTGCACCGTGTTACCGCTTCTCTTGTCTGAGGAGGGAGGAAGAGTTTCCCATGAGCCTCAGTAATTAGAATGAATGTCTCTCCATTAGTGTCAGAGCAGGAACAGCTGGATCCCCATTATGACGAACCAAAGGACTGATTTACAACTGTACCAGGTATACTATATATAGTATACTATACTGTATACTATAACCTGGTTACAAGGTGACACTTGTATTTGTTACTGACTGGTGACTGGCTTGCATCTTATTACCTCTTGAGCAGCACAGTATTCATGGCTGGAGTGTTAATTACACGCTTAATGCCTCAGGAAGGTAACGGAGGGGGGTCTCGTTAAAACAGGAGGAGGAAGGTGAGAGTCAAAGAAAGATGGCCGCTGCTGTGTGGCTCTTTGTGACGTGAGGAAGCTGACTAACATTGTAATCCAACATGGTGCATATTTTCTGTGACAGAACCTGAATGTTAGCCAACAACAGTGTCCAACTTTGAGTAAGTAAAGTATTATGTTGGGCTGGGAAAGTGCTTATCCAATATGTGGACTGACTGAGTCAACAGCCTTATCTTTCTGGTTCAGATGCTCTGTGTATTTCATGGGAGTAATACTACTACCCTGTTTGGAGGACCAGCCTTTAATCCCATTTCACAGTATTTTCGTGTGACGGTAGTCGTCCAAACATTGCACAGTGAGCAGCCAAGTATTAAACAGTGTAAAGACTCACGTGGCATGAGGAGGCAGTGATGCAGGACAGACATAAAGTGCGGGTGTGCATCAGTGTGGTTTATCTTCTTGCGGATGAGATCAAAAACTTGGTTGGCACTTTTGGTGTCTATATGTACCTGGAGGAGAAGAAGTGAAACAGCAGCCCTGTGAATATCTCCTGCTAAATATTCTACTGTCACAAATAATGCAAGAATCAGGAAACTACAGGTTTTTATTCTCCTTACCGACTCAAAGCGTTTTGACAGAGCCAGCTCATCCTCGTTCCGCAGCATCTCAAAGTAGTCTAAATGCCTGAGAGTGAATGGAGAGACACAACTGTGATGCACTTGTACACTTCATGTTCTCCTTTGCAGGAAAGAACGGAAAGTCGTGATGAAACACACACTTTGATTTCCTGTTGTTCAGTTCATGATCAGTACACATTCTCAGAGCTCCAGATGTTCTGCTCCACCTCACCTGTCTAATGTGGAGTTTTCATGAGAGCGTAGCTTGTCGATCACCGGTTGGATCCCCAGCATGAGAAACTCATATCGTAGGTGGATACGGAATTCCAAACTTGTCTGTATTTGAAAGAAATATAAATAAATCAGCAGAAGAAATGTTTTCTACTCTCGTCTCTGTAATGACAGGATGACCTTCCAGTGTGGAAGGAAGCATACGAGCGGTCTAGTGCTGATAATTCACCTCTCCAGCGCCTTGACTCAGCACAGCATTGATAAAGGACATGATGGCTGTTTTCAGGTTGACCTCATCTCGGTATCGCCCTGTGCTGCGGTCCAGGTCGTTTATAAGGGTCTGTGGGACGACAGGTCATTACAGCTGTTAAATATCTTCACACGCCGCTGCTTTTAAATGGCTTCATCTTTCTACCCATTGTTTTTTTGCACTCGGCCGGCTCCCACCCACCTGGAACCGTGTCCTCTCGCAGGCGAAGCGCTGGTAGTGCAGCATGGCCTCCAGGATCTTCTTGTGTCCGCCGGGCACCAGACACACGGCGCCCATGATCTCCAGCACCGCCACCTTGGTCTTGATGTTCTCCGTGGCCAGGCTCTGAGCGATGATGTTGATGCTCTCGGAGTGGGAGAGGACGTGGGCGCGGCCCTGCGAGTTGTTCATCAGAGCTTTGATGCAGCCGATCAGAGACGTGTGGATCTGCGACTCTGTGGTCTCGTAGTCCATGCTCTTCAGGAAGTTCAGGATACACGTGAGGCCGTCCAGGTCGATAAAACGGGTCACGAACCTGAGAGGAGAGCAGGAAACCAGCTTAGTTCAGGAGACTAGTTTTAATGTGAAATACTGTAAGTAGCTAAATGTGTGTATCACTCTGTCTCCTTGTGCTATATCATCTTCACTGAATCAGATGATAATGTATTAAGTATTAATGTAATAAGTAACTCATAACATTTGGTTTTAAAGTGCAGGTTCCTGAAATGGAAATGCTTTAATGCACATTCAGGTCAATGGGAAACCGTTAACCAACAGTGCAGTGACCTTCATGGGTGAGAGCAGCTAAAATGAAAGGAGATGATGGATGACGTTATATGCTCAGGACAAGGAGGAGATTAAAGGACAGGACAGAGTGAGACGAGGGACGTATTTGTCCACCTCATGGGTTGCGTCCTCAGAGCCGTCTTCAGGCTCTCGATGGTTTTGTTCCTCTCTTCCTCGTCTTCTTTCTCCAGAGCGAGGAGCGTCGTTCTCTGTCAACAGAGGAGTAAACGTAGTCTGAGGGACGGGACAAACAAAGCTGACCTCACTGACCTCCAGAGATGGACAGGTCACAGGGAAAAGGTCGACAGTTATTCCGTTTCATTCACACAGACCAGAGGCACAGATTTGTCTCAGAGGGTTTTACAATCTTGGACCTTTGAACTGGATGAGGAAAGGAAGAGCGACAGAGCAGGGGTCCTCCTTCCAGGACTACTTTGTGACCGTTTTATCCAAAAAAGAAAGAATGAATGAAGTCCATGTTGTTACTTACAGCTGCCATTGAGTTGAGCTGATCAATGTAGTATTCTGGCCAACTAGTTGCACTTTTGTTTTCTTCTTGTTCCTGAAACACAGAGAATAACAGAGTGAAGGACGCTGTGCAGTGATCCACGAGGGCATCGCTGTTAAGGAATGTCACACAGTTATTTAGGGAAAGAAGAGAAGAGATGAGTTTATTAGAAAAAGATGTTTTGGGCTTTAGAATATTAATTGGAAGCGACTGAGGTCTGAAGGGAATGTTGCAGAAAGTCAAAAGTCGTTAGTTGGTTCACGACACGTTTAAATAAATCAAAGTCAAACTGCAAACCAGATGGAGAACTTCATTCCACCATCTTCAGATCAGTTGGCTTTGAAAGACGTGAAACATGCAAAGACCAACAAACACACGGGGAACAGAAGGTTCAGGGAACAAATAGCCAAAAGACAAAAATGGAGCAGGAACTCAAAAGTAGGGCGCCACAGATATCCAGCCCGTTTCATCATCCAGCGCTTCACTGAGCTCCAGGAGGTGGTGAGAAGTGCAGGAAAGAGCACAGCTGCTTGAGCAGATCTTCAGATTAGCAAATGAAAGTTAAAACGGTGGATTAAGGACACGGCCTGATTTATGCTGCGATTAATCTCCTGACGGTTTGTATTATAAGTGGAAAAAAAGAAGTAACTGTGAGACATTTCTTCGATGATTTAATTTTCTAACTCAAGGAGGAAACGCTGAGGAGAGGAGGACTTGAACATGAACTTGGCTCCTACATAAAAGGACCCCCAGCTTTCATTTTCACTCCGGCTCCATTAAGCACAAGCGAGCTGTGACCATCAGAAACTAATTGGGCGTCGGTTAATAAGGCGGCCTGCAGAGAGACTTGGCTGCTCCGGCAGACACCGCAGGCTCTGGCCGGTCTGGTCCCGCTGCTCCACTCAGGTCCAGCGCCAGCTTGACCCGGCGGGGCGCTGGACGGAGTTCAGTCCTTCACCGGAGCAGACGCAGAGGTGGGACCGCTTCCTGTCGCATCTTAAAGAGTTCATCTTTCAACTCGGAAGTCGGCGCTCTTCAAACGCCGACATGTCGTTCGTTTGTTTAGGGTCACGATGAGAGGGAAAAAGAGGGGGGGGGGGGGGGATTTCTGGGAGTATATTTTTTCCACATTTGAGAAAGTAAAGATCAAAGACTCGTCAGGAAACAGGAATCAATCTCGGTTATTTAGAGTGTGCTTGAAAGAGAAGCTACAGCTCGGTCCTCTCACAAACAACAAGCCTTTTCTTTTTTTGGGAGATGAAATTTGAAACCTTTACTGCAGAAATCTCTGCTAACAACCAGATCAGTAAATCTGCCTCAGATGATGGAGCTAACAGGAGGAGGAGGACTGACTCTCTGCAGCATGATTTCATCGGCTCAGGTGGCCGGCCAAGACAAACAGCTGAAGCTCTGCTGCTCTTGACTGACTTATCTCCTCCAGGCTGGGCCCAACGGCCCAACGGCCCAACTCCCCCCCCCCCCCCCCCCAAACACACAAGAGCTGCACCTGTGGAAGTGAATCCTTCCTGTTTGCCTTGGACAACTGGCCGCATCCTTTGCCTCTTTTCTCCACACACACACACACACACACACACACACACACACACACACACACACACACACACAGAGTCTGGGTCGGGGCCAGAGCCTGCTGCTGCCGAGTCAGCAATATTGATGTCTTTCTGTAAACCCCCCCCCCCCCCCCCCCCTCTGCAGGTCGATGCAGCACATTAAAGATTTGTTTCCACCTTCACACCGACACTGAAACAACCCTGCAACATTTTGGGCTGTATTTTCAAAGCGGGCCTTGAGACTCCTCCTAACGAGGCCACTAATTGGGACACAGTAGAATCGGGAGAACACACCATGCTGATGTCATTTCCTCTACCTTCTCTACCTTCTCTACCTTACAGCCGCGGTGGACGCTGTGTTCATGAGAGCATCAATACTCATACAAATGGATGAATATTGATCATGGCTTGTGATGCAGGACTTAGACCTCTTAGCAGATTCATTGACTCAACACATTGTTTCTGCTTGTCGACATAAATACACATTATTGGCACACATATGGATCGTTTTAGGAAATGGGTTCCTTGGTTTTCCCCCTGAGAGTTAGAGGAGGACACTAATACCACTCGCATGTCTGTGTGGCAACAATTACGCTACATCTAAGCCAGTTAGCTTAGCTTAGCATAAAGATTGCAAGCAGTGGGAAGCAGCTAGCCAGGCTCCGTTCAAAGGGAACAAAATATGTTAAACTATTCATTTAATGAATCTAAATGTTATATTTTGATGGTCCAAACATCTCAACCAAAAGGTCAGAATTATTACTACAGCATGACCGGGATGAGGTCAGCAGTGGAGGAGGAGGAGGTGAGACTTTCCTCCTTCATATCTGAACTCAATTTAATTAACACAAAAAGGATCAATGTGAAAAGTACAGAATATTCTATACTTTGACTTTTGCAGACGTTAAGAAAACCATGCATGATGTGTTTCTGCAGCTGTGTTTTTTGAGGAGCTGCAAACTATCCATTCATCATCACTCTAAATCCCAACTCTCCTCACCTCCAGTTTGTAAGCGGATGTAGGAAAAGCATGGAAAAGCATGGCCTGTCTGCACATCAGTCAGGACAGGATATCCTACACACTCATAGCTTCAGAAACACGGCTGTAGAAAGGAGAGGGAACATTCAACGCTGCTTTGAAAGCTCCAGTTGATCTAAACTAGACCAGGCGTCTGCGCTTTCCTGCATGCAGGACAGGAATGAATATACAGAGAAAGGAAGAACAGCTGACAGTCCTTTTATCATGACGGAACAGACATAATACAATATGACACTGTCACAGAGTGGTACAGTATGTTATGGCTACGTGAATGCTTTGATGGGGCAGGTGTATTATCTAAAAGAAGAACCCGCATGATTCAAATCAGGGAGGACAGTCGAACCGTGAGACACCAGAAACCTGCAGGACATTTCAGTGCTTTAGACCTCCGTCACTGGATCATCTAATGGAAAAGGCTAGATTTAGCGTTTGTGTTACTCCCTCTAGATGTCACTATCTTTATATCCACCTTGTGTAACATCCACTTAGGCGAGTTATTCATGGTGGAGCTTTGAAGAGGCGGTGCAGACGTATTATCTAGAGATGAGGAACGGGACTGAAATTGAAGGAATACGTGACGTGATGGGGAATAAAGTTATCAGAAAGTGCTCTGGAGTGGTGTGTTTGAAACGTAATATCTGTTTAATGATAGCACGTCTCTTACAACACATCATAGGCAGTTTAGGTTGCTATACAAAGTGTGTATTTTCATCTCAGATGTAGTTGTATACGCCTTACTTTAAAGATGAAACAGATACACTATGCAGGCCACCCTGTCACGGAGGAATACAGAGATACAAGGTTCTGTGGTGCGTTTCAGAAAGATCAGCTTCAGATAACAACAACAAATCAATGAGGGAGGCGAGTCCACACACTTGGCAGGATATTTGCAGATATTGTGCAGCCTGCAGCCTGCGTGTGGAGGCTGATGTGGAGTGTGACATAATGCACAGTGAAAGTCTTTTACCTTCTTTTTGCTGCAGTAGATTTGCCATTTCTTCTCTGCAGGCAGAGCGAACATGGCTTCCCTGTGCTTCTCGCTGAGGTCGAGCTCATCCTGCGAAGCGGAGACAAAAACGCAGATACAGTTAAGAAACATTCATGTCAGAATATCCACATAAATCAATTCTGTTTTCCCCCAAAATAGAAACATGTGCCAGGCGGGGGGGGGGGGCTGCTCTCTGTTTGAGCCGGGTTGGTGCTGAGCCTCTCCATGATCACTTCACCGTCAAATCCAACAGGACTCTGAATCAAATCAGATGTCTCGCTGGCATCAGACGTGTGAGTAATGGGGGGAAAGATAAGGCGTGGTCTGTCGGCTCGACATGTGGTAACAAACATCTGGAGACAACATGCGTCACTACGCTTAACAGATATTTCACAGAGGCACGCAAAGGGTGCTGCTGGGAGGACTAAATACCAGAGAGCGTTTCAACACTCAACGACTCTCTGTCCTCATTCAAATGTCTGTCAATGTTCTGTTTGAGAGTGTAGGATGGAAAAAGAAGCTTTAACTTGACCTGCAGGTTTTTGGAAAACTTTTCTCAATGAATCTCAAGTTTAAAGGTCGGGTTTAATTGATCGTAACGGAGCAGATGGGCCCAGCTTATTCCACAAGGTTTCAGCTCGTTCAGACGGTGGCAAACAGAAAAGCACGTGGCCGCTTCCTTTCGGTAAACAGAGCAACTGAAAGCCTCTCCCCGTCGTCACACTCAACTTACTCAATTATGTCTTCATAAAGGGGCGCGGAGACAAAAACAAGCAATTAGCAGACGGAGGGGGGCCGAGACATTAAGAGCTCCTGAATGAGGTCCATTGATGTGCAACAATGTCATGCTTAGATTACTGAGGCGACCGCAGGAGAGAGAGGAGAGCACAACAAATTAGAAGTGACAAGGAGACAGAGGAAGAGAAGCAGCCCGGCCCCGACGTTCACCAGCTAGTGTGAACCGGGAGGAAGTGAATGTCCTGGAATATAACGGGGCAAACAATGAGGTAAGACTATATTAGAAAGACTTTATTAAGAACATACTAAAGTGTCTGTTACGCTAGATGTTACGACATCGAAATCTAAACCTTTTTCAAATTAAGGCAACGTTATTTCCTAAAGCAGATGGACACTGTAGCTTTTGGCAAACGTACCCAAACAGGAGCAAATAGTGCATTCTGGGGGGACTATTTTCAGCTGCGGATTTATAAACATTTGGTGCCGTAGTCGGTATTCACAGCAGCACAATGGTATGTGTGGGACTGACTCAAAATAAAGTATAGTGGTCATGCTCGTAAAATGAGTTTGGACAACAATGGAGGTCTAAGGAACAGACTTCAGCTGCACAGGCAAGAGGGGTTAGCTGACATTAAGAATTTCCTCAAGAAGAAACGGCAGCATGAAGTCTTACCACCAACTCGGAGAACATGCCGTCCAGCTCGTCGTATCCGGGCATCGGCAGTGCCGGCTCCATGGCCTGCAGGGCGAAGTCCTCCCTGAGCCTGTAGGTGATCTCCGGGTGATCGCTGCTGTTGAAGCAGCAGAAGATGAAAGACAGGCCGCCGCCGCGGCCGCCGCCGCCACGTTTCCGAGGAGCCATGGCTGTCCGATGCGTCCGGCCGGTCGGGGTTAGGGAGGGCGGGAGGCTCCTTCCTCTTTACGGCCTCCTCCACCTCAGAGTCTGGCCTCCGTCAGAGAGTGCTGTGCACAGGGAGAAGGGACACTTAAGTGTGTGCTTTTTAAACCGGCAGTCACACAAATGTGAACAATAGAAGACAATACGGCCCATAAATACTGTACTAAATACAAGGATTAATAGCCACTCAGTAGCGCTTTAAGGACAAACTGGCTGACTAGTTCCTGACTAGTTCCTGACTAGTTCCTGACTAGTTCCTGACTAGCAGCCGGAGTTACAACCTAACCCTCTGGCCTGGTAATGGTGAATGATGAAGAGTCATAACTGCTGTAGGAAAAGTACAAAGCATGGTATCAGTGAAGGCCAGCACTGAAGGATTCCATTATACCGTTGACACAAAAGGCCCCTGGAGGAGTGTGATATTTGAAATGGAGACCGTAATTTGCCTTTTCATCTCCCCGTCCCTCCTGTCGAGCATCGGCTTTCCTCTAAAGACCTAACGAGGACTGATTAGAGGGGTGTGGTCACAATGACCCGGGGAAGAGGTGTGTGAAGCCTCTCCGTGGTTCTGAAGACCGGCTTGCTCATTGTGGGTTTAAGAGCAAAAGCAGGCCCTCTGTCAAACCCTGAGACGATACGGCGTGCAAGAGATTTACAGCGCGAGGAGTCCACGTCAAACTCAGACACTCACCGCCTCAATCATCCTGATAACCATCAACGCCAGACTTTCCCTTCCTGGCTCTGCTGACTCCGTAGACCTGATTACACACATGGTTTGCTCTCCGGCGGCTGCGTTTTCACCAGTAATGTAGGAAATGTGTGCAATCCTGTTGTCCCATCTGCCCTCCCTCTCTATCCCCGATACAAACATACCTCGAGATCAGCTGTCATACATGAGCAGCATCGAGGAGGAGGGCTGAGCACATTACAGACACACCATGTTCAGGGTATTTTGGGGCTGGTTTTAGCCACGCTAGCCGCAGGAATGTAGGGATGGTAATGTCGGTGTGTCGGCCGTTCCACCACTTTAGTCCAGTCTAAAATATCTTAAGAACTCAACGGATCGCCGTGTCATTGTGTGCAGACGTTCATGGTCCCCAGAGGATTGTTTCTAATAACTTCAGTGATCCATTAAATGTCCATTTAGCGCCACCATCAGATTAGAATATGAATTTTGTCCAATGACATCCCTGCAGCTATGCTAGCATGCTAACACGTCTGAACTAAGATGAACGTTTTGAACATCTGCATGTCAGCACTGTCACCGTGAGCGTGTTGCCAGTCTAGCTTTAACATCAACGCCCCGCTGTGCTGAAGTAGAGCCTCACAGTCTTGTTCAGCGTCTCAGTCCTCACGTCTTTTCTGTAGACGGTACTCTGACCTGGAGTCAGGTGACCTGCATGTGGAGCAGCCGGGTTCTCTGGTTACGACTATTCAAACACTACGAGTGATAGTTTACTCTGTGGCTGAAAAAATGAATTTTGAGACAAGACAGAACCTCGAACCTCACTACTGACAACATAAACAGGTTTGATTTGTAACAAACTCCTAATTGGTACAAACACAGGGAGTAGGAGAGGAGCTCTCAGACCCGCTGGCTCAAGTCCAGCAGGAATAATGGAATAAAGTGCAGGAGATCTCTCAAGACACCGCCGTCAGCACGCCACGAGAACAGCTCTCCGGTCTCCGGCGTGATGCCAAGAATCATCATCACAGGCCTGCAGGAATCTATGTTCTTGGTGACCGGCGGCCCGCTGACCAGTAGATAGATAGATAGATAGATAGATAGATAGATAGATAGATAGATAGATAGATAGATAGATAAATAGATAGATAGATATTTGACCCCGTCCTGTGATCGAAGGTCGCGTGTCGCTACGCTCAGTGGAGTAGAGCGACGGAGAAAGTTCCCTCTTCCAAAAGGAAAAGTGAGGACATTTCCTGTGGCAACTTTCTGTAAGTAGAGTCACTAAAATAAAAAGTCCATTTTGTGGTCTTCCTAAATAAAGACTGATGCCATCACTGTCTCATTTTAGTCACGTTTTGGTTCATCTGCTCTCCAGCTGCACTTTTCAAATGTGGAACAGCCGCTAGAGACGTCTGAGACTTTTTCCACCCACCAGAGAATCTTTCATATTTCACCCTGAAATGTGTTTTATTCTTTGTTTTATGTATCATGTCTCCTTTAATATGCTGATGACAACAAAAGCAAAACAAGCAAATCCCACAAAGGAACATAATCAAAACCCTTAGAAGCCCAAAGATAGAGAATCCATTTCACAGCGCAGCGTTGTGTTCCAAGGTAAACTGTGTTGATGATGAGTTATGATATGATAATGATCACTTCATCAGACACACAAGACATTCGTCCAAATCAACGCTTGTGGCCAACAAACTCGTAATAACTGGCAAACTGTCAAACAAAACTCACAACGGCCAACTTTCCATCCCTAGAATATCCTCCTCAGAAATACCTACAAACGCAAAGCGTGCATCGTTCTACGCAGACAGATGGCCACACATGAGATAAAGTACACAGCGGCTCACCTTTACGAACACACTGTGTATTTATTTTGACACATCCTTGACTTTTCCAAATAGACTAGCAGAGGCCTCGGCAGCAGCTGCTTGGCTTCACGCTCACCATCTATTCTAGCATGAAGGGAAGAAGAGAGTCAAAGCCCCCTTTGACCATATTAGTCCACAAAGCTGCCCATCTTTTCCATTAGCTAAAGCGAGCTGTAAACTTTGTATAAACCCGTGAGCCAGAGAGGGACAGCGCTGGTCCCCGTCCAGCTACAGGAGCCTGCGGATGTGTGGCTCTGCCATGTGGGGAGGGCACAAAGAGACGGGGAAGATTTGAACCAGGCCTCTAGGAAGAGCGCCAGGCTTTAAAACCCGTTTTAAATAGCGGCCGAACGGTGGAATTACAACTTCTGGCTCCGTCACGTGACGCCGTTGGGCCCGAAAGACCTTTTCCCATAGACTTACATTAGGTAAATACTCAAACGAGTTTCCTTCCTCAGGACTGGGAGTCGGGGTCAGAGGAACAGCTAATGGATCCATGGATCTTTATGTAACACTCAGACGTCAAGCTTTCTTTGCTCATGCACCAAGAAGCACCTTTCCTAGGAATGAACGGGGCTCCGCCTCCAGCGCCGTAGTTCTCTTCACACGTCCACGGTCTGAACATGCAGCCCGTGACGCCGCTGAGACGTAGTGTTTGTGCTGTAATTGTTAACCTGTGAGACGCGAGCGCGTCGACATCAGCCCCCCCGGAGGTCAAGGTTCCCAACAAAACAGAGGCCTGTTAGAACAAGAGGACATTCCTCTGAGAGCCAGGTGAGCTCCGTGACCCTGAACAACACCTTCCACCGTCACCTGCTCCAACAGAGAAGAAGCACGGATTACTTCAAAATCCCCAAAACAAGCATGCACAACTCACGCAGTCAACCTGACCCTCAGCTGTCCCAGCAGTCAGAGTGAGCAGAATGAATGCTTATTTCCAGGAAGTGTCCTTGCAGCAGGCCTGTTTGAAATGTTAACAGTCTCCCAGTTGATGCTAATGCCGTGTAACAGCTGCACTTTCCATATAATCAAGAATGATGATGTTTACACTGACATAAATCAACTGTACTGGAGAAACATCGTGACTTTTGTAGGCTACTTCTTACAGCATTCTTTTTGTGCACTCCTTCATTCATACCCAATTAAAGCCGCCCACTCACATCCACACAAACTTCTTTGTCCGTCTTCATTTCTATCCTTGGACGGCCTTGTTGTCCTCCTGACCGTGTGGTTTGGCGGGTGACCTGGAGTAGGTCCAGACTGTAAAGAGAGTCTGGGTGTTTGTAGAGCGAGTGTGAGCCCCGTGCACAAGTGTCATGTCCGCCGGACAAAAGGCAGAAGCAGAGAGGAGCGTCTTAAGCTCGACACACAGAGACGCTCGTGTTACTGAACACGACTGCAGAGGAACAGAGCAGGAACTCAGAGAAGGTCTGACAGCTGGCTTCATTCTTCTCCTCCTCCTCCACTGCTCAAGCTTCAAGATCATTATTATTTGCTGAATGTCATCAACGGCGATCTTGAACGACGTAGTAAAAATGATTAATTGGCCAAAAATGTAGAGTAATTTTGTGGTGTTGGTATCCAAGGACATAGAAACAGATAACAGAAAGTCAGAGTAGTGAAGACTGCAGAGGTGAGGACTCTAAAGTCTGCTTCTAAACCGAAACAAATCCACATTAAATCACGTCCTATCATCTAATAGTCCTTTAGAAGTCTCTCATGTAACAACTGCTGTCATGAAAAGGTGGTTTTCTGTCTATAATCTATAAATACTAACAGTCCACTCAAAGCTGGAGCAGGAATCCAACCTTGGAGGGAGAACACAGTGGACAGTAGTGTATTGAAAGCAGATGTGTGAAATACCTTCTATTGCAGCAGCTGGCATCTATCAGCACGTTCTGGCACACTGAGATGTACTTTTAATTTTTTGATATCTACAGCTGCCGGAATCATCAGCAGCACTAACGACGCAGGAGAACGAACCTGCAGTGTTTCTGATTGAGCTCAGCAGCCAATGGAAGAAGAGCGTTGGAGCAGTAATGACCATCGGCAGCAGGGTTAATGGAAAATCCACTCATGCTTTTGATCAAACACAAAATATGGAATAGGTCTCTCCTCGGGTTGTTGGGGAAATAAAAACATGTAAATGCTGATAACAGACTGTGTGTGTGTGTGTGTGTGTGTGTGTGTGTGTGTGTGTGTGTGTGTGTGTAGCTGCTGCTGTGTTGTAGGCGGAGGTTTAATCTTCTTTTCTGATTTAGGATGGATCAGACAATCTGATGATCATCTCACCGCAGGACTGTCGTTTCATATCATACGACTACAGCGTTTCCTACACCGACACATTACAAATGTCCTCGTATTAAAAAAGGAGCCACTGGAATTTGTGGATTTGCAGTGAGCTTTACTGGAAAAGGTTTCTGGACTTTAGGACCCCCCCCGTGGCTGTTGTGCACGACATTTGCTCATTTATTTTGGATCACTCTGGACAGCTGCAAACAAAAGGCTCTGGAGTCACACAGCGAAGGCTGCAGGCTGTCCTTTCAGCTCGGAGCCGCCCTGCTGGAAATCAATCAGCAGCTCGGTGTTTGGACACGGAGCGTTTGCTTAACCTGTGAAACTCAAAACTGTGTTGACTCGAGTCAGCCGCAAAATGCTCGATAGTAACAAACAGTCAAAAGTAATAAAAACAGTCTCCATGTCTCAATGCAGCTGCAGGACAGGAAAACAGGAAAAACTCAAACTCTCCTCCAAGCCAACGCTAATAACCGCAGACTGACGGTAAAGTGACCCGCGTAGTTTCTAACCGTCTTCATGTTGAAAGTGTTCGTCTATTTTTCTCCGGTTCAGCCGCGGTACAAACGGCACAGCGGTGTCCGGTTGTTTCGCACAGCTGGACAACACGCGCGATGCTCCTTCTGACAATTACTTAATGACGCCTCGAGTCCACAGCGAGTGAACACGTCTCAGAACACAACTGATGGCCCGAGACAGAAACGCTGACTGGCAGGTTAAGAGGAGATTAAAATCGACCCGTCAGACTTCAGAGAGCCGTCAAAGAGCGGCGTGACAGCCGCAGAGCTCCGGTAGCAGAGCGGCGTGCACGTGAGCATCAGGACCGCGAGTCTGGATGTGACAACGGAACACACGTCTCTGCCTCCGGAGCGTTTACCGTCACACGGCTGAGGGACACTCAGATTACCGGATTGACATACAGAGAGACGGACAACAGGAAGCATGTCTTCCACCGGCTGACACATGGTTGCCGGTTCAACGTTGAGGCAGTGACGGTGGATCGTCACATAGCTGCTGTGACTGTCATGAATGGTGTGCTCGTTTTTCCAGTTGTTGTTACAACATAGGTCTGCGCGCGCATTGATGCACGTGTTGCTTTGGAACAACAAGGCGCTGCTGCAGTGTTTCTACTGCATGTTTGCTCGACCAAGATTAGTGTTGGCTGTGGAAATGAACAAACAATAACCAATAAGCTAAAATGAGGCCTACTTCTTCATCAAGTCAAAGTTACTTGATAGTCTCACAGCTGATTACTCATGTGTCCATCTATGTCTGTGTTATTCTGAATTAAATACCTTTGTGTTTTATGCGTGTTGGTGCACATAACACACGTCTATGTCCTGTTTCAGGCCAGCGGTAATATTCAACATAACATGTCGTGGTTCACAGTAAAGCTACCTTTCATCCTGCGCTCTGTTACTAAACACACAGACACCCTCTATCAGCCGTATCGCATTAAGGTAATCTGATTACTTTCCACATCCTTCCTCATTAAACGGACCCGTGGTCTTCACACGCTTCATCCGGAGACGTTCGGTCAGTATGTGATGAAGACCAAATGAATAACTGTGATCAGTGGATCAGCCGATTAACTCACTGTGTTCATTCTCCATGCGGAGGAGGCCGCAGCATTATCGTATGAACGGATGAACTAATGTTTGTCAATGACGTTGTTTTGTTGCCTGGGAGACATTCAGTTACTGCTGATTCGAGCTTGTGGTTTTAGAAGTTACTCCTTAGGGTTGCCGCAATGATCTAAAAGCCTAGAGACGGTCCGTTTACTGGCGGACCCCGCCGTGTGTTTGTTTTGACTCAGACGCTTTAATGAGCGGTGTATTATAGTAACGTCTCATTCACGGAGACGCTGGATGCGTCTCCCACATG
>NW_027176495.1:2377644-2397644 GCF_023349555.1 Cebidichthys violaceus | reverse complement strand
AACAGAGACTCCAGCCCCCAAAACATGAGTCAGTGTGACCCTCCTCTCCCTCTTTACAGCATTTGTTTCTGTTAATTATTAAGCTTCGTACGGCAGATAAAACTCAACTTTACCCTATTCTTCCTGGTTTTCAACAGCTTTCTGCTGCTGAAGCTCGGTAATCAGTTGGTAACGCATCAACGGGACGATCTGATTGGCTGCAGATTGTAGAAGACCCTGAGAAGCTCCGCTGTGATTACTGCGCCTGTTGACCCAAGCTTCACTGGTACTATGAGGACAGAAAAGGACGTCGGTGACTTGGTGAATTGGTATAATAGATAATGGAAAAAGAAAGAAGGTTTAGCCACATGCTAATGATAAGTATACGCTCAGCAGAGTCATGACTGACGGAGCTTCAAATGAAACGAAGCGGCAGCGAGGAATGTGTGAAGGGGTACCGCTGCATCATGGCTCGTGTCATGTGGTGGAGGGCTACACCGTACATATGCTTCATTCAGGGTGGGGCTCGATCCATAAATTCCACCCATGCAGCCCTTCCCTTTGCAGGAGACCCTAACACTCACAAATTAAATGTCAGGATTGAAAAAAGAAAAAGGTCCCACTGGTCTGTGCCACCCTCTGGAGAGCTTGTAATTACCCCCTGGAATAGAATGGTCCGTCCCACAAGGCCTAATCAGAACCAGAGAGGATCTACTTCCTGTAATCAGTGTCTTCTGTTCACTTGTTGACTCACCACCAAACAGCAAATCTGCCAAATCTGATGGGGTTGAAAATGAAAGTGAAGCGCTGGAAACAGCGATTAAGATTATGGAATTACTCATCGCTTAAATCACCTTCTTAATTCACAACCTGGAGAAGCTAAGGACACGAGGAGAACACTTTAGGAAGGAGCGGAAGGAAGCGCTGCGGTCATATAGTGAAGTGAACGTGCTGCAGCTGCAGTGAACGTGCATGATCCGGATCAGAACGCCGGGGTTAAAAGGCTGGGGCTTAACTTGTTGATCCCTCCAGATGTAGGCCAAGCTCACGGCGCTGGGGAATCAGCGGTTAACGATTTCAGCAGAGAGATAAGAAAGAGGATAATATAGAACAACAGCATAACGTATAGATAGAGCATTACAGTAGAGGAAACGCACAACAAACAAACAAATCAAATCACGGTAATCCCACATAAGCCAATCAGTGTCCAGTCTGCTGAGGGGGAAGACGGCGTCCAAACATTGCACGGCTATTAGCTAATGTCACACATGGATTCTATGAGAATTAGCTCACCAGACTAAAGCCATGTGAAAGGGTCTGAGGTCTGTGACCGGCTCATGACCGACGGACACAGAGGACCGCAGTACAGCAGCCATCTTGCACGACCGCCACGGCCGAGCTAAAAGCCGCTTATCTCAGAGTGTGTGATAATCTGAGCGAGAGAGAACAACAAGCCGAGAACAGACGAGCCAAAACCAAATATTACAGCTCGATGAAGTCTGCCGGGAGCCCCGAACCACCAGGAGCTCGGGCGGTAAAATGAAAACTGAAACCAAAACACAAATGGCAGAGAAAAAAAAAAGGATGTTTTGGGATGTTAACAAGAACACCTGCTGTGTACCGGACCGGCCTGACAGCCTCTGAACCGGTGGCCTCTCAGTGAAACAGTGATATCACTGCAGCTCTACGAAAAGCAGACTGACGGATCAAAATGTAAAAGGACCGGATGACAGATGCAGCAGTTGTTCTAATGGATCCCATAACACTGGGAAAACACAACAAGTTAATACGGTTGAGAAAAGACAGAAATATGGACAATGGTTGCCACTAAAAGCTGAAATACAATCGCTCCAGAAGAACAGCTAGCTGTTGACGCAGCTGGTTTTGTCCGACTGCGTGGCTGTTTTGACGGGTTTCTACGGTTGTGTTATCACACAGACACGCTATACTGTGGGAACCTCGTCGCCTGAACCCTGCCCCAAGAAACCGGGACACGCCCTGGTCCTGGACACGTCCTGGTCCTGGACACGTCCTGGTCCTGGACACATTCTGGTCCTGAAAGGAAGACGGTGGCTGCTGTGACTCTCTTTCCAGATAAAAGAAAAGAACGTGTTTCCTACCTGTCCGTGTGTAGAGAACGAGGACAGCGGCGTCGGGTCAGAACCAGGCTGGGCTGCATCGCCTTCGAGAAAGTTATTCATAAGAAAATCACAAAAGGCGCTTTCTTAAACAATCCCCGATTCTGCAAATTCAATAAGAATGTGCATGACCGACATTACCGGCACAACTGAGTTAACGGGAAATAACATTACCATGGTAGAAGAATACCAATAGGCCTATTGACAAAACACACACACACACACACACACACACACACACACACACACACACACACACACACACACACACACACACACACACACAGGCGAGTGACCTCCAGCCACGATCAGGTCCAAAGAACTCAACTCAATCCTTTGTTCTTGAATTCATGACGTTGAATCTCGTTGATGGATTAAAGGTAAACGATACGACCTGAACGTATCTTTTCTGGCTTCGCTCTTTGCTGGAGAACTTGTCAGAACCTGAGCGCTCTCTCTGGAGGGTGGGGCGGCATTTCCACAGCAGGATAAAGCATGCCATGCTCTCTGGCACACTGTGCTGCTGAGTCTGACATCTGTCCGCCGCTTCAAGGCATGTTAGACGTGCTTTGGTTTGTTTCGGAGAGGGAAACACGTTGGCATCTGACTCAAAAAGGATGCGTCGCATATTCTGCTAATGCGTGCGCAAATATAGAGCGTGAGGCTTGAAGTCGTACCTTGAGGTCATGACGTTGGAGTTGAGCTTCCTTTTTAAAGCTCAAAATGCTTTTTAGATTCAACACACGATAACAAAGGTGATAATAAAGGTTGAAATGCTGTCGTACCGGTTACGCACTAAGCCGCGGCGGTGAGCGTGATAAGTTCCTCTCCGATATGTCGAACGTCAGCTTTCCGTGATCGAGCTGTAATTACAATAAGTACAAGTAGCAGCCTGAACGTGATGACTGCACACAAACCTGCTGTCAGACAAAATGTCAAAAGTCTCCTGCAAGAACAACAACGGAAACACCGAGAGAGGTGGAGCTCAGAGAAACACCGTGACTGTGAACTCATTAAGACTGATCATGTGTTCTAGACTGGTGGAGGTGAGCAGGGACTGAAACATGAATCCCACTTGGCCCATAACCCCCCCCCCCCCCATCCTCCCATCCTCCCAAACCAACATCTCTTTTCTGGGACTCCCCCACACACGTACCAGACACACATGCTCCCTTTGTTTGAACCGCAGCATGGCTACACTCTCTTTCCACATCTTGCGGCTACGACACACAAGTGATCCATTTGGATGCTCATTGTCATGATAATGACTGAGGTTTGCTTCATTCTCTCACTCTGGCAGGAGAACAGTCACTTTCTAACTCCGTCAACTTCAACCCCAACGCCACCATTCAGCAGGAAACGCAGAGCGAGGCTATTAATTAAGAAAAGCCACAGGAGCTGAACAACGTTACGCGATTAAAAGACCTCGGTGAAGGAGAGCCTCCGTCATGTGACAGACTGGACAGCCTGAGACAATTATGTCCAAATAACAGGAATTAAATCAAGATTTTATTTGAGTCAATAGGCCATTTATAACTTCATCTTCTGAGCTTGGGGAGAAGATTACAGCTCAGTGTGCACAAAAGCATGAGTTGCGCCGTCCTCCATTGAAGCATATTTAAAGGAAACCCTTCTTCATAAACCAGATGAACCGTCTGCAGAATAAGAACGGTCAGGTGTCCGTTAGAAATAGGATCACATGCTCTAACATGGTCCGTTTACTGGATTGCAGAGACTAGGCGCTGCTGCAGCCTTTCATCAGAAAGCATCTCTGCAGGCATCAGAAGTAGCACAGCCTGTGCCGCGCTGTCGAGGGCGCAGCCGCAACAAGTTCAGATCGGCCCAAAATATATTTTCATAGGTCACCCAGTTCTAGTAATAGAAGCAACGGATCAAGGCGTGCTCCTCTGGAGGGAGTCTGCTCCGACTGTGGAAACACACCTAATGGTCACACCACTGAGTAGCTCAACTTAGGATTCACACCGAACTCTTGAGAGTCTATGAATTCATCACAACGTATTGATTAATGTTACAGATCTGAGTTAAGGTCATCTGTGATGCTTCTTCTTCTCATTTTAATAAACATACAGAGGATCGATTACTCACCAAAGGCTCTGAGACCAGTCAACCTCAAGGCCCATTAATTAAAAACCTGCCACCGCTGAGTGGCTAGAGCTGGAAAAAAAGGGTGCGCTGCCCTTTGACCCTTGAGCAATCACAGAGGCCAGGAGTCATCGGTCTGGAGAGGGGACAAGCAGTGCTGGCTAGCCATCTAAACTTATCTATTATTATTATCATTAGTATTATTATCAACCCCTCAATTTTTTGTTTTTACTAGAAAGGGGACTGTGCTATGAAATAAATTTTAAAAAATGAATCAAATGTACAAAGAACCATCTTATTTAAAGGCTGTAAGCAGAGTTTACCCAACATATTAGAAGTGATTTCACATCCACATGGTCACATGAAGAGCCATGACTGAGGAAACCCTCACATGTATCTCAGCTCATGATCTGATTAGTTTCTAAATCACTTCCTCAACACTAAATATTAAATATTAAGGCTTTCCCTCCTTTGTGAAACAGCAACAGCGTATTAAAATTCATTTTAAATACTCCAGGAAACCCCAGACTCTCGTGGTCCAGCTCGGCCACAAAGCAGCAATCCTCACAATGTGAGGTCGGGTCTTAGGTCTTGGGTGTGCACCCCCCCCCCCCCCCCCCCAAAAAAAAAACGTCTGTCGAAGCTCCCAGCTGTCCCCACAGCCAGGCCCGGCTGGGGGGCAGGGTGTGGCACGGTGACAGAGCGGGGCCTCGATAGAGAAGGGATGCTAAATGAAGCTATTGTCTGGCCCAAGTGAAGCACACCGCACAAAGAATGGCACATTCAGACAGTCCTACGGGCCTATTGTTGTGGCTCACCACGGTGCAGAGAGAGTGAGCCGAGGACATGAAGCTCTGACACAACACCGACCCGGAGCAACGGCTCCCCCAAACTATGTGAGATTCATCAAGGTAGACGTCACTGGACTGGTCTGACAGGAAAGTGGCTTCTAGTTCTGATACATGTGCTGCTGAAACGATGCTGGATCTAAAGCAAAATACAACAGAACATAGAACACAAGATGAGAAATAAGGAAGTACATTTAAAGTATTCATCCACATACAGAAGCCATGCTGACATATGGTGGTCTGAGGGGCTCAGCTGTTTACAGTCACGCCTTAATGACATCCGCTGTTGAAGGAATAATTAGTCTATACCCCCCCCCCCCCCCCCCATGGTGCTGTCTTTTACTCTTTCCCTGATATATTCTGATGTCAGTGGATGGTGTAAAAATGACCAATGAGTGATTGAAAAGTCTTTCTTAAACATAATTAAAGCTCAGCCTGCTGTCAGTTCACAATGGTCACCATGGACAGAGCAGCTCACATCACAACAGATGCAGTTTACCGAGGTGAGCTCTGAGACTGCCCCCCCCCCCCAGGACAGGTTTTAATCAAACTCTGTTTCCGTGTGAGCAGCAGTTACTAACTACAGTGACTGACTACAGTGACTGAGTACAGTGACTGAATACAGTGACTGACTACAGTGACTGAGTACAGTTACTAACTACAGTGACTGACTACAGTGACTGAATACAGTGACTGAATACAGTGACTGACTACAGTTACTAACTACAGTGACTGAGTACAGTGACTGAGTACAGTGACTGAATACAGTGACTGACTACAGTTACTAACTACAGTGACTGACTACAGTGACTGAGTACAGTGACTGACTACAGTGACTGAGTACAGTTACTAACTACAGTGACTGAGTACAGTGACTGAATACAGTGACTGACTACAGTGACTGAGTACAGTTACTAACTACAGTGACTGAGTACAGTGACTGAGTACAGTGACTGAATACAGTGACTGACTACAGTTACTAACTACAGTGACTGACTACAGTGACTGAGTACAGTGACTGACTACAGTGACTGAGTACAGTTACTAACTACAGTGACTGAGTACAGTGACTGAATACAGTGACTGACTACAGTGACTGAGTACAGTGACTGACTACAGTGACTGAGTACAGTTACTAACTACAGTGACTGAGTACAGTGACTGAATACAGTGACTGAATACAGTTACTAACTACAGTGACTGACTACAGTGACTGACTACAGTTACTAACTACAGTGACTGAACACAGTGACTGAGTACAGTGACTGACTACAGTGACTGACTACAGTTACTAACTACAGTGACTGAATACAGTGACTGACTACAGTGACTGACTACAGTGACTGAATACAGTGACTGAATACAGTGACTGAATACAGTGACTGTTGCTGTCTGTGACCTGAAACATCAACAAACAACCGGTGCCAAAGAACCAAGGTTGGTGAGAGTTGCTGTAGCCGAAGGCTGCGCCGGTGTAGAGGAAGCATGCCAACGTCAACTGATAACATCACCAATATCTGTGATGCAGTTCCAACAAAGTGGAATCATCTGCGCTGTGCACCCATTCAGAACAAGACGTGCGATTGAAAATGTCAGGGCCAGCCAACTCCCCGTCTGAGCATTACCACTGTGGACACAACAATCGCACGGTACATCACGTAAGGTTTCTCCGTGTTTACAGTGAAAACACGTCTGCGGATCACACCGCAGCGGTAAGCTCTCTCACAAGGCAGCGGCCCATTACAAGCACGAACAGGCCCCCCTCCGATGATTTAGAGCCCTTTAATTCTCGGGAATGCAGGACTGTTCTGATAAGCGTCTGAATAAGAATGAGCCTTAGAATGATCGCGCTCTGATAATCCACGCGCTGTGCTTTTCTGACTGACCTGTAACTGTGTGGCTTTCACACGTTGAGTCATTCCTCTCCTCAGCAGAGCGATAACAGCGAACGTTAACCGAGAACAGGTGAGGTATCGGGTGTCTGGAGCCCCCAGAGGCCCGCTCCTTTCATCCAGGGTGATGCGCCTCTATGAGAGCTGTGTGTGAACTGGATTTACGATCCCGGGTGACAATGGTGCCCGGACATGTCAGGAGATGAAACACACGGAATCCACGCAAAAATCGTTAAAAGGCAACTTAAGAGTGTATCAAGCCTTTGTGGACCTACGAGCAGATTACAGACTCACTGATAAAGCTGCCCTGGCACAACCTTATCTTAATGCAGTCGTGTCAATATTGCCGTATATATATTTCATAATAACAAATTGCAAAACAGCAACAGTTGCATAGTTTATCCCCTCGGAACCACTAATAAGTCCACTGTACAACTGTAAAACGCCCAACATGTTGGTTACACAGCTACTAGTAATAGTTACTAGTAATAGTTACTATTCTCAGCTTTATTCATTGCCTATCATGCCAACATTAACCCCATCAACCTCATCCATTCATATTCGCCAACAACACCGTTCTGCACAGCTTCAGTCAGTATAAAGACCTGAGAAGAGACACACAGATATGATCTGACCTGCTGACGTTACATAAACCTACGAGGCGTTAATGATCTCAGGGATCCACAGGTGAACGGAGGGACTTCAACGGTGCCTCTCTTTGCTGGGGGACCAGGAGGACCCTGCTAAGGACCCTGGAGGTCCCTGCAGGTCCCTGCAGGTCCCTGCACCACAGTGTGGATAGAGTCGTTTCTGGGTAGCTTCATTTTGTTTTTTTTAATTTTTTTTATTTTAGCTGGAGTGGAAGCCGCTGAAGTGCGCAGACAAAACCCCGAAGCGTTCACAAAAGAGATGCAAATGTTCACCCGACTCCTCTTTGCGGACTCCAGGCTAACTTAGACCGGGTTTACTTCCGTAAACTCGCCACAGCCCACGTTAACGACGGCCGTTGGGTGGACTGGTCGCACCGGTACGGAGGTCACCACCGACGCTATTGACTCGGCTATTGTTTCCGCCGCCGGGATGCGAGCTGTGGAGAGTTCCGTCCTTACCTCGTCGCGTTGAACATCTTTCTGGTTAACCGCGTCCACGCGCTCATCGGGTCGCGCTCTTTAGGTCGCGCTCTTCAGGTCAGGCACAAAAGTGAAGCCGCAGGAAGAAAACACTCACGAGAGACCAGAGACGGAGGTAATCCAACAGACCGGTTGGTCCGAGCTGCTCGTGATGTCATCGTTTGTACTCGAGCAGTCAATGCGCATGCGTAATCCTGTTGTTCCCAGTGCTTCATGGATATTGTAGTGCAGGACGTCCAGCGACGCTCTTCTCTCGCGAACCTCTAGAAACAACCAGTTGCTTTTAAAATGCTTGTGACGAAAGATGATCTTTGTCAGTTTATTTCCCCAAATTGCGTTGTTTGTTCTAATCAACAGAAGTGCAGACGTTCAGTTTGTCTTTGTGTTATATGATAATAATGTGGAGCAGATCATCTTTTCTATTACAAATGTATTATTATTCTAGAATTTAAGAAAACAATATCTCCACCTTCAATAGCGCCTTCTAACTGTCTTCTAACTGTCTTCAAACTGTCTTCTAACTGTCTTCTAACTGTCTTCAAACTGTCCCTCCACAGTGAACTCTTTCCTTTTCTTGTCTTTGTACAGCTGACATGTCTTCTCTACTGTAACAGGATCTTTAGCACAAACTGACGTCACAGGAATTGTATTGATAATGTAGCCAAACTTTTACACCACAAACATATGAATGATCTATCCTGTTTAACTCGTGGACGTATGTTCTTTGTAATACTCCTAATACACCCTCCTCTTCACCCTCAACAGAATCAAGTCCAGCCTCCTCATAATCCTATCATATTACTTCATGTACTGTAATTTGGTGCCCTCTGGTGGCGCAAAGGTGAACTCCATAAGTTGAGTCGTAAACTGATTCACGGTGTTCGTTATTTAAAACTCTTAACTGATGTACCAACACAAAGTCACGGACTGTAGTTAGACAGTTCTTCTGTATTTTATTTCTTACACTTCTTTTTATTGTTTTAATGACTGTTTTTAATGTTTCAATGAATGTTCTTAATTGTTTTTAAATCTTTTCTTTTGCCTTATGTTTTGATGCTTTTGATGCTTTTATGTGAAGCACTTTGAATTGCCTTGTTGTTGAAATGTGCTGCACTAATTAACTCGCCTTGACCCAAATACAGACACACCAGCAATAAACTCAGGATCCACAATACTGACGTTCAAGGTGATCTCACTTTTGTAATGATTGGAGATTTTACTATGGAATTCATAAAGTGTACATTTACTAAAACGAAGCGTTTGCTTGTTGTATTAAAATGGTTAAAACTAAAACATCCTGACTTTGGTTGACTTATTTTACCTTTTGAGGGAAATGATCCTCTCTCTATATCTATATCTGTATCTGTATCTGTACCTATATCTATATCTGTACCTATATCTATATCTATATCTGTATTTATATCTATATCTGTACCTATATCTATATCTATATCTGTATATGTATCTGTATCTGTACCTATATCTATATCTATATCTGTACCTATATCTATATCTATATCTGTATTTATATCTATATCTGTACCAATATCTATATCTGTATTTATATCTATATCTGTACCTATATCTATATCTATATCTGTATTTATATCTATATCTGTACCTATATCTATATCTATATCTGTATCTGTATTTATATCTATATCTATATCTGTATATGTATCTGTACCTATATCTATACCTATATCCATCTCTATATCTGTATCTGTATTTATATCTATATCTGTATCTATATCTATATCTGTATCTGTATCTGTATTTATATCTATATCTGTATCTATATCTGTATCTGTATCTGTATTTATATCTATATCTATATCTGTATATGTATCTGTACCTATATCTATACCTATATCCATCTCTATATCTGTATCTGTATTTATATCTATATCTATATCTATATCTGTATCTGTATCTGTATTTATATCTATATCTGTATCTATATCTATATCTGTATCTGTATCTATATCTGTATCTATATCTATATCTGTATCTGTATCTATATTTATATCTATATCTGTATCTATATCTGTATTTATATCTATATCTGTATCTGTATCTATATTTATATCTATATCTGTACCTATATCTATCTCTATATCTGTATCGGTATCTATCAGTTTGTTTGGTGACATCAGACCACTCGATACACTACAGCCTCTACATGAGTTCAGTTCAGTTCAGTTCATCATCATTCACGGCCGTGTTATTATAGAAAAAGAAACATTCACAATATTTTCACAATTCCTAAAAAATGTAACATTGTTTTGCTGATGCAAAGAACAAGAAGACGTCAGTCATGCCAGAGCTTCTGTTTTATTCTTCACATTTACATAATTCAATCTGTGAGTACAGCGTTTATACAGAGAGCCCACTTGTCCATACAGCAAACATATAGTCGTCTCCTCCCACTATGTACAGACGAAGCCATGAGGAGCCTGGGGCTCAGGACAGGTCGATGGACTCTAGATGTCCAACGGCGTGAGAACACATGTAGGAGTGTTACTGGAGTGGTGAATACCTGAAAGAGGGGCAGCTGGAGGAGCAGAACTGGGAGAAGGTTCGTATGTTGAAGCACATTTACCTTCTCTTCGTCCATCGATCATTTTCGCCCATCGCTGAGAGACTCTTTCTAATGTGTTCCTGTGTTTTTGTTTGGTATGCCGCTCAAACGGAGGTGATGTTTGTAGAGATAAAAATAGAAATATGATCACTAGTTTAGTGGTGGAACAGTGTCAGCAGCACCATGACGGTCCTGAGATTAAGTGTTTCAAGTGGGCTTCAGCAGCTGGGTTATTGATCTCCAGTGTTAACTCCTAACGTGGTAAACTAAGTTTGTATTATGGTTTGGATGATGGTTTCCGTGATGTCGCTGTGGAATTTAAAACTATAAAACAAAGGTTGTTTTTCCCAATCCTTAAATTAAGATATATTGTTCATGGGTACCTTTTTAGACCCTCTCTCCAGATGTTATGCCGTCACAGCTTCTCAATCAACCTTTTTTTTTTTTTGGTAAAGCAAAAATACTGTTTGCTGCTTATTTCCATCACAGTATCTTTGGGAAGCTGCAGCATTCGTTCAGATCACCAAACATACAAACGTAGTATTTTCCTCTTGAAATCCCATCGAGCAGAAGAACTGGATTCCCCTGGACCCACATTCTGAACGGATGACACTGAATGAAAAAACAATGTTCATGACAACGTACTTCATCTTTGCTTTGATAGGGTTTGTTCGGACTGGCCCGCGTAGTTAATACTAAGGATTTACAACACGCTCCTTTCTAAATCATGACGATCTCTAGAAGGAGCTGTGAGTCACTGATTGGAGGATAATTGTTCAAATCTATATTCTTCTTTGATGGTTAGACAGTGAAATCAAACACAGAGCACATGTTTCTGTGTTGGTTTGTTTTTTTTTCGTGCAAGGGGATCAAATTCAAAGTCAATTCCACCAACGACAATCGGCATCGTCTCACCATGAGGGCCGACTGCTCCGGTCCCCATCTAGTGTCACGTGATCACAGAACTCAGGGCCGAAGAAGTGCGAACGCTGCGAGAACTACCGAGACGCGGGGTTCTGTTCTATTCTTCAAGTCGACGTCGGATACGGAGCGGACACTGAATCGTGTTGTGACGATGACAGAGCGAGAGGTTGAAAGGTGGAGGAGGAGAGGAGATGGAGCGGTGTAAGAGCCTTCGGAGTGCTTGTGTGTGTGTGTGTGTGTGTGTGTGTGTGTGTGTGTGTGTGTGTGTGTGTGTGTGTGTGTGTGTGTGTGTGAGAGAGACTTTGGTGCTCACTGCTTCAGAGGAAAAAAAAGGATTTTGTGAGAAGCAGAAGGCTGGAGTGGGGAGGGGGGGGGAGGGGTTACGGCCACGGGGAGAGGACAGAGCACCAGGCCCCATTGTTCTCTGATCCTGGTTGTGTCCCTCGTCCAGCTGACGGTCAGCGGAGTGAGACACTATGCCAGGGAGCGCTGACGAGGCTTGATCCGAGGATAGAGCTGCAGAGAACACAAACAGAAACCGGAGGAATGGTCAACGTGACGTTTGACGCGACTAATGATTTCAGCTCTTCAGTCAATAACCAGGATAAACAGAGAAGGCGGATGTGATGGTTGATATGATTTGTCGTTTACCCCCAGCAGGTTGCGGGGCACGTAGCCCTCGTTGTCCTCAAGCTGAGCCCACCACCACTCCGTTTCGCTGTCGTCCTGTCGTCGCAGAATGGTGATGGCGTCCCCCTCGCTGAACGCCAGCTCGTCCTGGTTCTGAACTTTGTAATCCCACAGAGCATACACCGTCCCCTTGTTCATGACACCCATCTTCTCTTGAACACCTGCAGTAGAGTAGAGTAGAGAGTCAATATCGCACCAGCATCTTCACAGACAAATTCATCTCAAAATGTTCAAAGCAAACTCTGAGATGCATCACAGCACCGGGGCTCATTTGCTACGTGTTGACGGCTTCTTTCTCACCGTATAGAAACTGGGAGCACTGGATGTAACCCTCCTCCATTTCCTCGCATTTATCTGCAGCAGTCTCCACATCGCTAATGGTGCTGGCAAAGATGGCCGCCCCCGACTCCACCAGCACCTTGCAGAGGTGAACGCTGTTGCAGGAGGCGGCGCAGTGGAGCGGAGTCCTGTTCGGGACAAACGGCAGAATAAACATAATGTATAGAAATGGAAATCAACCTGGACTCAATTTCCTACAAACGTGCGTCATCACTCACCATCCGTCGCTGTCTGCGGCGTTGACGTTCACGCCGAAGTCCAGCAGGAACTTGACTATGTGGTGGTGTCCCGCACACACTGCGTTGTGCAGCGGCGTGATGCCCTCGTCGTTGGCAGTGCTCGGATTTTCCACCTGAGATAAAAAAAAAAGACAGAAAGACCCAGATGAAGAGATGAGTGCTTGTCCCCAAATGCGTGCAATTGCAAATAAATCAAAAGTATACTCACACAGTCGTGACATACCTCATAGATGATCCTCTGGACGAGGTCAAACTCTCCCTCCAGCGAGGCGTCCAGCAGGAGGGCCAGAGGGTTGAACTTCACCCTGAAGCCGTGGCCGGTGCGCTCAGAGTTTGGCTTCTTCAGGTTTGTGCGCTTGTCCTGTGAACAGAAAGGAGACGTTAAGTTTCTTTATTAGAAGTCCCTCCTTAGACACTTTGTCGTAGGCGTTTCTCTCACCAGGAGCTGTGAGCCCCCGGTGCCGCTCTCTTCTGGAGTGGTCACCTCCAGCACGGGGCTGGGCAGCGACGCCTCGGAGCCTCCCGTGTTGTTGTTGTTGTCGTCCTCCGCGTCCTCCGCGTCGGCGGGATCCAGCTCTGGCGGCGAGGGCGGCGCCTCGTTGTCGTTAGCGTTCGTAGATGGAGGCGGAGCCTCGAAGCCCGGCTCCTCTGCCCCCGGCGGCGGCGTCTCAGAGGGGAGGTTACCGTTGTCCGAGTCGCCTCCCAGATTAGCAGGCTGATAAAATGGCGTTCCGTTACCAGCACCGTTGCCGCCTCCTGATCCACCGACTCCGTTTCCCTCTATGCTCCCCGCTAGAGTGTTGAATCTCTGGTAGAGCAGTTTCTGGATGTTGGGTCCGCTGGGGCCCTCCGGTTCTGTGATGGAGCTGCGCTTCTTGAGCGGTCTCGGAGCGTTGGCCAGCTTTTTACGGAGCACCTCGAGGTCGGCGTCACTTTGGTAGCGCAGCGGGGAGTGCACCATGGGCGTGAGCTTAGTGGGGCTGAGTGGTCGGGGGATGTTCTCCACACTGGGAGGAGGCGCTAAGGGCTCCGGGTGGTGCTGGAAGAAATCGTCAAATTCTCCGTCCAAAGCGTCCTCACCCCCAGGGTGGGCTTGGAGCAACGGGAAGGCCCCTCCGGCCTGGACGAAAGGGAGAGGCGAGGGGGGAGTCGAGCTGGGGGGGAGGACAGGCTTCCCGTATACTAGAGACAAGCAGAGAGAGAGGCATTGACATCACTATCACTGGTTCACCTGACAAACATGAGTTTCATTTATCGATTGGTAAGATAGTCTGCAGCCTAAAATAAACATTTACATGAAATACATTTTAAACCGCTGATCTGACTAACAGCTACTTTTAGGTCATTTTTCTACAGATGCACCGATCAGGTGCAACATTCTTAATTTATGTCTAAGAAGATAAAACTGGATCTAGCAAGTAGCAGCAATATTGAAAGAGACACTGTATCGCAACACAGACATGAAACTGTTCAATCATGAAAAACAAAACCACACGCGAGGCCTCTTACCTGCTTTGAGAGCAGGCTTGAGTGGCTGGCTCTTTGGCGCTGCCTGCTGGAGGTACATGTGATAGATGGAGCTGGAGTTCATGGTGGGGGGGCCCTTTCGGGGCGACTGAGGCCGCGGCCCTCTGTCTGGGATGAAGGGGCGTACCGCCACAGCGGGCGGGGGATCCAGTCGCTCGCTCAGCCCGGGAGGGAACTGCGGCGCATTGGGCTGGAAGGTGGGACTCGGCGGCACCGAGATTCGCTGCTGGATCTGCTGGGAGGACGAGCCTGTGGTGGGGGGGGCGCGGGGCCAAGCGGGAGCCGGCGGGTTCGGGAGCGGGCGAGGAGGAGGAGGAGGAGGCGCGTCCTTGCGCCGCTCCAAGGAGCTGGCGGAGTTTGCGTGGGTGAGGTGGGAGCCGTACGGAGGCGGCTGGGGCTTGGGTATGGCAGGGGAGGACACGGACATTTTGGAGTCTAGCACCTGGGAAGAAATCACACACAAACATCTTGAGTTAATCAAGACACCATGACAGTTCATCTCAGAACCAGGAGGTTAACAGCTGCAGAACGTTGAACGCATGAGAGGAAGGAGGACGGACCTTTTCTGCACTCGGAGCGACGGGGGAGCCGGAGGGGGGGCTCTTGCCCTGGGCATCGGCCCCAGAGTCTCGTCTCTCAGGAGGCTTTAGAGATGTGTTGGTCTTGCCTAAAGTGGGCCAACCTGTATCATTAGCTGGGGAACAAACAGGACACAGTAAGAGGCAAAAGAGCAACGAGTGATTGAGGCGGCATGAGACACGACTCAGGGTCGTGACAAAGCATATCCACCAGAGGTACGTCGAAACGGTAACGGTTGAAATACGTGACTTTGTGCGATTAACCACAAAGTGGAATATGAGTATTTTAAGAACATCTGTACCGTTTTGACCTAGGAGTGGTATTGAACAGAGGGCTCAGGATTTTGAGAAGCCCATCCTATTAACCAGGAACCATCAAGAGACATCTAAACACACCGATTGTTGATTTTAGTTCAGCATGTTTTACATGAGCAAAGATGATGGGAGAAGTAAATCAGGTCACTAAAAATGACTTCTAATGCCACAACTGCAATTGCTGACGTAAAGGGATGATGCACCATTCACATACACACACTGGCCTGTAAATAATAGAGCTCTTGATCAATAGGATAAAAACCCAGAGCCTTCAGATGACGGCGATGAATGGATCTGCGTCTGTGTTTTGCTGCTGCGTACTTGTATTTTTTATTTAGTTACATTTGGTAAAGAGTAACTAAAATGTGATTTAGTTTAGAAGATTTGTCTCCAAGACAAAAACTGATTACTTGAACTAAACCACATGTAAAGGATAAAAAGGATGCAAGTATAGGTTGAAAAGAAAGAAGATAGAAAAAGAAAACAATAAAACGACAGCGATAGTTGTGACACAATTAATAAATATAAACAATAACCGACTCTTTACAGACCCAAAAAAAGACTCAAAAGTCAATTATGGCTTTTCAGATTTCCAATATTCTTTTTAGTACCTAAGGAAACTTTAAATAAACAAACAATAAAGTGGATCTACATTAATGGGACCGATTGGGAAATCTGTTTAAGAAGCAGCTTCCAATCTGTTCTTAGATTAATCACAGTAATCATGAAGCCGTTGTACCGACGCTACAGGAGGCCAAAAGCAAACGGCTTGAACTGGGTCTCAGCCGGAGTGAATCCGATGACGTCTCAACATTCTCACAGCTCGGCTGTCGTGTGAATGTGCAGCGATGGTGGAGCTTAGGCGGGCTGGGGGACGTTATCACGTTAGAACAAAGCCCAAATATCTCCTGTGTGTATATTTAACGAGGCGCTCGACTCATTGAACCTTCTCAGAAGTGTACCGACGCAGACGGGGATCAGCGGTGCTTCGTCAGTGACTCTGTCCTCATACGAGGCCTCCTGTCAGCTACGATTAGGAGCGTCACATCTCTGCAGATGGGAGCAAAGTGTTTCAAGATGGCACCCCACACTACTCTGATCATCGGCCAATCAACAGAGGAAACACTCCGAATGAAAAGTCAACATTTGAGGAGAGAAAAAGAACTGGCACCGTGCTGCACTGGCAGGAGAGCTTAAGGATGCCAAACGAGGATGCTTCCATCAGGCGGCCATTGTTCATGTTAACCAGGCACAGATGCTCCTCCTCAGACTCCCCAGCTGTGCATGTCAGCTTTGATTTAGTCGGTTCCATTACTTTTACAGTGAATTGGGCTTATTCTGATCATCTTTAATTCGTGAAACGGACTACGTTAGGAAGGTAAAACCCCTCCGGTGCACGAGAGAGAAGGTTCAGTCGGTGCCATCCCTTTGTTAAAGCAGCGCTGAGCACTCACGGGACGAGCCGTCAGAGCCAGTGGAGGCTCCGGAGCCCGGGTGTGATTCTGGAAGGGCCGGGGGAACCGGGTCCACAACGATGTCTAAATCAGACACCTTCCAAGGGCCGGGAGGCTTGCGTACACCGTCTGCCCCAGGAAGAGTTGCCCCACCAACCCCACCCCCACCCAGTGAGACAGAAAGACAGCACAGAGAAAAAGAACAGCACCGACACATGAGAGAGGAGGAGAGGAACCACAGTAAACACAACACAGGTGGAGAGAAGGAACATTAAATCAAGAGCAGGCAGAGGATTAACGGAGAAGTCAGGTGGGAAGAGAACAGTCACAGCTGGAGGGAATCTCAGACATGCAAGACGTGTTGAATGTGCAGCAAAGCTTGTGCCTCTGGGACTACATGTCTCCAATCTACTCTGAAACTGAATCCATCTATCCTCTCATCTGCTCTAACTGGCCATGACCATGTTCCTGCTTCCTTAAGGAGGGAACTCAAAGCTTCGATTAAAGCTACATATACTGCATCGCCTGGTTTCCACTGCTACAGGTGTGTTTTAAAGTGAAATGCATTCTGCACTGCAATTGTAATTTGATGGGTTTCCACCAACCTGACTTGGTGCGGCCGTGGTTGGCCTGGTTATTAACACCCAGAGTCTGAGGCTTCAGGGGATCAGCTGGTATGGCGTAGCCTCCTTCCTGTCGACCCGGCACAGGAACCTGGATGTAGGGTCCAACAGCAGCAACACGGCCCAGAGTACCAGCAGCTGGCTGGGGAGAGGGAGGCCCGTTGGCTCTGTTGATCTATAAGAGTCAGAACAGATTCAAATATCAGGAGTGTTGTCAGGGGAAACCATCAAGATGTGAAGGAGATGCATATATAATATACAGTCAGTAGAAATGATTTCTTAAAGTCAATAGATTTCCTCATGAAAGGGGCTTTTGTCAGAAGCATTTCCAACAACAAGAGTCTGAATGAGGAGAAGTGTTGAGCGCTCTTAGTCTTACAGGGAGGTTTTCTTTTTGACGTGCCTCAGCTTTTTTCTTGTAGAGGCGTTCCCGCAGCTCGCTGATGCGCTTGTCCATGAGCGTCACCTCCATGTTGCGTTTGTTGAGGAGATCCTTTTGCTGCTTCAGCTTGCTGTTTTGCTCCTGGTTCAGCTTGTTCCGGATCTGCGCAGATGCAAACACACGTATAGAGTCACTACGACAATAGAAACACAGTCGAACATAGAAACAGCTTTGACGAGATGTTGCGCTTCTTTCTACCACTGGTACCTGAAGCTCCTGGTAGAGTTTACGGAGCTCCAGGGCAGCAGCGCCGGTTACTTGGCCCCCCAGGGCGGTCTGTATGCCGTTGAGCTTCCCCCTCCTCAGGTCCTCCAGCTGCAGGCTGAGCTGCTCGACCCTCAGCACCGCTGACTGTAACTCGCCCTGCTTCTCCTGGAACAGGCTGCTGACTTGCTCAATCTCTGCCGCTGGATGTGAGGAATAAAGAAACCACATCGGTTGTAGCTCAACCTTTCTTCCTAGCTCTAGATGTGACTATATTTAAATATACGATGGGTTAATAAACGATGTGCGTATTGAAGCTATACATACACAGGTTGCCGTTGATGACCTTGCTGTAGTCCACCTGGCCTCTCATCGCCCGAATCTTCTTGAGCTTCGCCTCCTGGCTGTCCACGCGCTCCTTCAGCTTCTGCAGCTTCTCGCTCTCCGAAACGGTTTGCTGCTGACGGCGCTCCTGCTGCTTCAGGTAGCGCAAACGTTGCTCCTTCAGAGGACCAGACGAGAGACGGTCGTTTCATAGGCGACGGGGAAAACGGGATGTACAAACATGGCGTCACACTGCCTCCGACAGAGCGAGCCGTCTCGATGCTAAGACCAGCAAGGCTCCGCCCCAAAGCTCACAAGATATCTCTGTGGCAGACAGACCCTGAAACTAGGCTGAATCTCTCTGCTGTATGCACTAAATGAAATGCTGTGCTGTGTCAAGGCTGTCTGAAGTAAGGGTCAGATGACTTCATCTCTCCATCCAACTGAGAACTGCTCCAGTTCAGGTCCTAAAATAGGAAATGACAGGCCCAGGTTTCCAAATGACTGCAGGGCTTTTATGCGGGCCTACTTCTGAGACACCAAAACAAAGGCAATGAATAAGTCTTTCTATCGGCGGGTCCACAGTAGGCTTCATCGTGCACGACTGATCCTGACTGATCGGCACACCACAAGCACGGCGGTCAGACTTGAGTTCACTGAAACTCCTGGTAGACCGGTTGTGTGAAGGTTCTTATTCCTCCCATTGCAAGACGAAAGCTCCTTTTTGTAACCGATGTGATAACCGACACGCTTGAGTAAACGCAGCAATGTTTGTGCACGAGTTTCAATAAAGACGGAATGAAGTATGAATTCTGACAAACTGGACGATCCTAGCGCAGTGACTCATTCTGCCTCCCATCTCATTCGTTACATAACCTGCCCCGGTTTGAGGTCACGATGGGCCTCTTTGGATCAGAGCAGTGCAACAGGAGTGCGTCTTCTCGTTAACGTGGCCGTGAACTAACGGACAGTTCCGTGTCTCAGACTTACAGGTCATAATATCGGACCGACCCGCACCTCACCGATCACCTCTGTACACGTCGGAAAATGTGAAAGATGGAGCGCTTTGATCGATCGGGCTTCAACGAATAGAACATAACATTTAGGCCCGAGGAATGTCAAACGTTCTGAGGTAGTGCTTCAGATCTAACTGTCTAAATCAGGAAGATGTTGCAGTTTGTGGTGAGCGCCCTCTAATGTTCCCCAGTAGGAACAGCAAGAAGAATATTTTGAACGACAGACCGTTATGATGTTCAGCGGGAGGATTCATATTCAGATGAAACAACAGAGACGAGGCTTTACCTTTGCGACGAGCATCTGCTGCTGAGCCTCGATCTGCTGCTGCTGCCGCGTGGCCATCTCCTGCAGCTCTGACAGCGTGAGCTCCACGCGCTGATTCCCCACCTACACACACACACACACACACACACACACACACACACACACACACACACACACACACACACACACACACACACACACACACACACACACACACACACACACACACAGGCTTTTAAACATTTCAAGCAGTAAGTGCTTGTTGAGTGCTTCTATACTATTAAACATCACTGAAAGTCTGCATTCATGAGGATAAAAAAACCTCCATAAACATCTTCAATGAAATCCTCCTCTTCAGCCCCCATGTGATGTTCTAGAGCTCACAGAGT
>NW_027176495.1:2227644-2372644 GCF_023349555.1 Cebidichthys violaceus | reverse complement strand
CAAAGGATGTCTGAGGAAACTGCAGATCTATCCTAAACACATCCTCCTAAATGTGATAGCCTGGAGCCGGAGGACACGATGAGGACTTAAATGAACCAGGTTTAGACCAGTCCACATCATCTTTGACTTATTTGCTACAATAATTCAATGAGGACAAGCAAAACTCAAACCCCCAGTGTTACAGCCCATCTATGGGGTGTTTTTCCCAACCGTCAGGTTCTCATTGTTTTCAGTGGCACTCTGGGGGGGTTGAGGTGTGCCTTCCTGTTTCACTTTTAGAGTCATTCATGACAGATAAACAGGCGATAAACAGGACTGTGAAGAGATCACAAAATAAAGAGCAGAGAGCCAGAAGGGGGAATATGTCGACAACAAAGCCAAGAGTTTGGAGGGACGTTCAAAATAACGTAAAAGTTTGAAAAGACAGACTGAGATGCAAGTTCAGCTGGAACCTTTGTTCCCCGTATTTCAGCAGTTTGCTTTTATCCTTCAGCTTTGGTTGAACATAAAATATCAGCTGCATTTCAGCTATTTTACACATGAAGCAGTAGGTGCTCCAAATTGCGATGGAGTTGCATTAGTGCATAACTGCATGCGTGGCCTCGGGGAGCATATCGTACGATATCTAAGTTTAGTCACTGAGCTACGTAGACATTATTACTCCGGGAGTTTCTCCGAGACAAAGTGACTCACCCTTTAATAATGCAGCTGTGTGATTCATTGACATTTTCTTCAGCAGCCGAACTGAACCAGTATAATCACGTTGTGCTTGGGAGCTGATTATGAGTCTAAAAGCTCATATTTTTTGCCAGACTCAGAAACTATGTTTGATGAAAGGGTGCTGGAGCAACGCCGTCCATCCTTCTATGACTTATAGTGTTATTAAAACCAACGACAGACTAGCGATGGATGTCATTTTTTAGGGACCTGATCTGCAAAAGCATTAACAGAAAGAGAGTGTTGTAAGTGAGGGACTAGTTATGTCTACATTTTACTGATAATTACTTTGCTAATCCCCCAGGGACATTGGAGAGCATCCAGCTGGATAATAAGACAACATACTACGGAACACAAAACAGCGCAGCGAGGCATCAACAACATCACTTTAAATACAGACAAATAAAGACCGATGCCACTATTTGAATTAGTTATGGTGGAAATACTGTGCATCCTTTTATACTCACATTCATTTACGATGGTGTTCAATGTAAGAAACACAACAGCTAAGTTAATGTAATGAAATATTGTAACAGTAACAAAATAACAACAGTTCAATTAAACAGGACACACAATCAACCAATCAGAAATTTGTCTCAAAAAGCCCACAATCCTAAAATAGACCTTCAAGTGAATCAGTTGAATTCATATTCAGAGTGCAGAGAAGAGAAACTCCAGTGATGCAGCCGACTGACCACTGGAGGAATACCGACCGCCCTCACTAAGCTGCGTCTGCCCATGGTCTTGGCTCTTTTGACCGCCCTCCGTTTCCTCCGGATCTCCTTCTTTGGTGGCCGGTGGTGCTCCTTTGCCCAAATGGGGTTTTCCTTAGAGAGGCTGACGAGGCTGCGTAGCACTAGAGTCACGAACCGCTTCATCGTAGCACCGGCGCTCATGTGGGCAACTTAATTTGTTACGCCATCCCAAGCAAAACCTCTGAAACCCACAGCGGTGCGCGCATTTAAGAACTGCTGCAGAGGAGACTTGGGAGGGGAAAAAAAAAAAAAACACTTGCTGTATGTGGGGGGGGGTGAGCTAGAGAGAAACAAACAGTAAGAGAGAGAGAGAGAGAGAGAGAGAGAGAGAGAGAGAGAGAGAGAGAGAGAGAGAGAGAGAGAGAGAGAGAGAGAGAGAGAGGAGGGTGCCGATAAGTCCTTCTATTGGAAAATTGTCCTCTGGATGTTCCAGTAGCTGCAGCACCAGCGACTCCCTGCTAATGAGAATACTTTGGCTACAGCTGTGATCAGGTCAGCTCACTGCCATGTGGAGGCAGGATGGGGATCATCCTCATACTGCATGTGGGCTGCCTGTATTTGACTAGGAACATACAGTTTCTGAGATATCGGAATATGGCATAAGTGTGGCCGTTTCCTGGCTTTAAACGCTGCATTACCATAAAGTGACTGTTCTAGCTGTTTCCCACGTAGTCGTTATATCCACATTACTGATGAATATGTATCAAAGATCCCACGGTGTGGGACAGTCAACCCTACATCATCACTGCTTTATCCAGCTACAGTTGGCATCATCTGGAGATTGGGGCATTTATCATTTAACTGCTGAGAGGTGGAGCGGGATGCTTGGCTGGCCTAGTCTCCAGTAGGATGATTCAAACAGTCGTTTCCCATCAGACATCCTGTCACTCATCTATGAACAAGGAGGAACCAACAAGGAAGAACAAAGGACCGAGCAGAATATTGATTCCCGAGAGCTCAAACTTTGACTGAAAACTCCACAACTGCCACCAATTTAAGACGTTGCAATAAAAAAAAAGAAAGGACGAACACAAAGTCAAATAAATATTGTCTACTTCTTCAACTAATAACAAGAGATCCAGCTGTTTTAAACAGGTGGGAGTTGTTCAATTATTTTCTATTTTCGTCTTTTCACAGAGAGTCTAACAGTAATAGTGAGACATTAAACTTACGGTATTTTACCGTTTCATAACAGGTGCTTCATGATAGAACTGTGATAGCCGGCCTGATGTCATTTTAAAGCAGCACACCTCCAAAAAAAAACGTCACAAGATGCAACGTTTACATTTGCAGTGAGTCGAGCTGAGGCCGGCTCCGCTGTGTGAGAGTAACGCTACTTGACAATCTACTCGGCTCAAAAGTTCCCCTTAACAACAGAGCATTAGTCGACGCAGCCACACAGACCTAGATCTGCCGCCGCCTCATTGGCTGCCGGAAGTCACGCGAGACCCGAGTGTGTGTGTGTGTGTGTGTGTGTGTGTGTGTGTGTGTGTGTGTGTGTGTGTGTGTGTGTGTGTGTGTGTGTGGGGGGGGGGGCTCCTCTGCTCCACTGGCTCTTTGACTCTGATAGCCTGTTGGTGCCACAGGGTGCAAACGTCTACAGAGGCTCCCAACGCTCTCCATCCAGAGAACATGACGGCTGCAGAGGATACGGAGTCACTTCTGCGTACTCCTGACAACTCTCACGCCTCTCTGAGGTTGTGTCGAATCACTCCCATTTATGACGACGCCTTACGCTGAACCTACTGTAAACTTATCCTGCGTCCGAGTACATGATCCCCCCCCCCCCCCCCCCCCCTTCCCTGAAGGCCAGAATGGCTGCGTTCACTTTTCCCACAATTCACCGCTGCATTCTCAGCACAACAGATAACAAAAGAGGTCCCGACAAAGCAGGACTGCGATGGTGTTACTATTCAGGTATTCTGTTCTTTGTGACACAGAGCTTCTTAAACAATAACAGCAGAGAGAAAATAGGTGTTGATTTAACATGTGTCAAAGGCTACTGCAGCTCCTGTTCTAGATGTGTGAACCTGTCCTATTGAAATGCACAGGAATAAATACACTTGTTCAATGCTGCACACATTTGCTGGAAAACGTACTCTATTATTTGTGCTCAAAGAAAACAGACTTCTGATCCCACAATCATATGCCGTAAATTTATAAGTCCTGCAACTATGTAATGAGCAGCAGATATATATATATATATCGTACAATAGTCCACAGATAACGTCATAGTAGATTAAATAAAGCTTTTCATTCTAAGAAGTGACCTCATTTATAGATTAGCTGGTGGGAAAGACATATGGACAGATATTAATCTTGCTTGAATTTGTGAGCATTGACTGTGCTCTTCATCTTTATTCTGTTATATTTTATATTCTTATCCAGGGGAACCTAAAGACAATCCTTCACATTGTGAATGAAGACCCCCCGCCCCCACCCAAAATGTAACAGAGCAAGATCAGAAGCTGGTTGTAAAGCTATTCCTCTGGAGAGCATGACACCTGACGTGAACACACGTGAGGATACCAATCAGTGGGCACTGATGTTGAAAATGTAAATGAGTGAATTACGTATTTTTATGACAGAGGAACAGGGACTGTGCGCACTTACCGGCATCATATTGGCAGCTGCGGCAGGTTTAAATCCAGGGGTTCATCGGCAAGTTGACTGACGGCTCAGCCGCGTATCCTCAGCGGCACCACCGCAGTCACACGAGTCCCACCTTCGCTATTTCTGGGCTCTGGTTTACTCCAACGTGACAACCGACTGGGCCTCAGTCCTCTCTGTAAAAACCAAAGCATTGGCATTATTTCAAGTGCTATACAAGTGAACATCGACAGGTGGAATAACACCTAACGTTATCAGCCTCAAGCAGGGATTTAAAGGGCCCAGGCGTGGCTCTGTGCAGCTGCTGCTACAAACAAGCGATGGTTAGCCAGGCAGCTAGCTTCGCAGAGCAACGCTGCAGCGACTCATAACAAATGGTATTCAATGACTTGATATTACTAAGTCATAACACATGGATTATACTCACAACTGTCAGAGACAATCCATTGTTCCGCGGAGTAAATCTGAGCGACGTTACTGTTAAAAAGGTAGCTAGCCGAGCCAGCTGTCAACCAGCCAGCTAACGAGAGCTCTACTACGGTGTTAGCCGTTAGCTGCTCTCACAGGCGGCTAAAGGACCGTGTGCAATGCAATTTATCCGCTCTCGTCGGTCCTCTAGCTTGCATTGGACTGCACAGCTCTATCGACGGACTGTTTTGTATTATAAGCAGACAACAATGAATAAAACGTCCATCCGAACGGGCTACCTCGTTTTTTTACGAAAGCAATTGGTCACAGTTAGCAGCGCTGGTTGACGAAAAATACAAATAGCTGGAATCCAGTTGTTGACGGCGGGAGGGGCGGGGCTTCACCGCAGAGAGAGCGTCACGTCGACGTAACAAACAAAAAAAATAGAAACATATTCAAATGTACAATACAATATAAAATACAGTGCACAGACGAACAGATACCAGTACTGTAAACAGTAACATTTAGCATGTCTCTATCTCGGTGTTGTTGACGGGTCCGTCGTGATGTGCTGTTAGCGTTATTGCAATGACTTTTTTTTTTTTTTACATTTTGTGCTCCTAAGTTGCATATTCCAATATTGACTTTTCTCAACAACGGTTGATTGGACATTTAATGCACGACCTGTCAATTCCATATTTGATCTCAGACTTCTTAATGACGTGCCAACAGGTTGTGCTTTCCTTCTGGATGGGTGAGATAGAAAAGCATCTGATCGAAGATGTCGTGTGTATGACAGCTTCTTCCAGACTCTGACATGTTGATGACAGACGTGATAGTTTTGGGCAACTTCTTCATAATTTTTAACAAATTCATGATGACACAAGTCTTTGAATATATATATGTATATATATTTATCTCAGTGCTAACACACAATGACAGCAGAGATAAACTGATTTTTTTACAGAGAACCTTTGAGGAACAATACAGATGTGTATATCTTAATGTACTACAATATAAAGATAGATAGATTTTTTTTACTCGTTCCTGCTTCATCATTTTAAATAAGGAATAAAAAAAGAGTGTCAGCTTGTGAAGCCCATTGGTGCATGTTTGCTCTCCATAAAACAAGAACACAAGGGACACTAGGGACATCCAGTGGCTCACAGAGAGAACTGACATAGTTATGAAAACCAGCAATGCATCTTGAATCACAGTCAATTTGAGATTTCTTTTGTTTTGTCTCTTGAAGAGTATATTTTGAGAACAAAACAAAAACCTGCCAACAAACCCTTTGGAGATCTATGCACCCACTGGAACAAACTGCCAGCTGACATGCTATCAGAAGCACTGATGGGATATGGAGCAATAATATATAAATACTGAAACTTCAGAAACTCTTCAAGTCACTGTCTTCTGAGTCGAGGTCCATTAGGACCTCCAGTATTCTCGTGGTAATCTAATGTGTGTTCTCATAATGAAGTCTGTGTTCTCCCTCCAAACAGTGTTGTGTAGGTGCTGGCAGAGAAACAAAGACGTACAGTGGAACCCTTTGTCCCCTGTGATTATTAAAGTAAACATTATTATTGCAACCCAGAATACATTGTCAGAGATGATCCCATTATTTGGAGCTTTTATTAAAATCAAATATACAATTATATTAATACTTAAAGACAGATTGTACCCCAGAGCAAAGGCATAAGAAGCTGTTTCAATGTATACACTTCATACACACAAACAGACATGTACAAATAAACAAACATTTTACTGATTGTGCATCCCGATAAACACTCACTTAATATTGTAAAAACTACAAATAAAATAATTTCCCAACTGCATCAATATACGTGTTTTCAAGTTTGTCTTCAAGGTTTGAATTTAAATAAATAATACAGACACTAAAAGCTGTAATTATCTTTTCATTGCACAACATTATATTTGATAGGACTACAGGATCCATTATTACAATATAATATTGGAAACGTTTTACAGTTACCAGCCTTTTGTTCCACTTTTTCCTCACAAATGAGTCATCAGACAGAGTGGATGAATAAACATCATTTTAACTCATTAACATAACAATGTCCGGTAGTGAAGCGGGACGACCCGTCGATATGAAAGAAGACTCCTCAGACTCTTTGTATCTCATCATTTGACTTTGCCGCGAGTCTTCAACTGAGAAAGCACTTTGTCGACCTGCAACAGAGCAAAACAAGGGACTTGTGCAGTATTCTCAACAGTGCAAGACTCATTAAAAATAAATCATAAATTAGGTTTATACATAAATGCATAACATGTGTGCAGTCTACAGGGAGGCTGGAGGACCAAAACAATAACTTATTTGATGGGTCAATTATAACATCATTCATGGATAGTAACAACGTTGATTATAAAATGGAATCAAAATAATAATAATTATTATAATTGTGTGCATATTTAAATGTTTTGTGTGTGTATACAATAAAGAATTAATTCTGCTTTTGTTTCTGGAAATGTCGCCACAGACACATAATTTGTTATACTGGCTATACTATTTGTGAGAAATGAAAATCTAATTTAAGTTTATTCACAATGTGAAGACAACAAAGCCGTTTTGTTATTGGTACTGAGGATGTGACTCACTGTGATGAACCAGTGAGACTGGGCCCCGTATCGAAGCTGCGACTTGAAGCTCATCTCACTGGCCGGAGCCAGAGCGTGGAGGTGGAGGTGAGGAACGGACGAGAATGGAGGAATATGAAACCCCATCCTGCACAGAGTCAACGCGGGGTTTGAACATGCCACGAACAACTGATTCAAATCATTCAGACCAAAATCTAAAATACCTGACGTCATCCAAGTTGCTGACTTTAGTCTTCTTCAGTATACTCCATCCCATTTCTACCATCCGCTCCACTATCAACACACACATCACATGAACATGGTCCCGTCATACACAGTATATGTAAAATAATCACTCGTCTCATTCATGTACGTCTATAAGGGACGGTGTCTCAGCTGGACCTTTGTTTTCCAATAAGCTTCAGGTGACATGGGGCAGCGTACTATAATAGTATGCTAGTGTTTGGAGAAGAGTGCATACAAGTTCAGGTTATTCCTGTTCCACTGGAGAGTTTCCTGTAATCACAGAGGATGGTTTGTGACGTCACTGTGACCTAATATAGCCAAGTATCACCTGTGGCACTGATTCAAACAATGTGGGCAACATTTCCCAGCAGTCAATGACAGGCTGCTGACTCATCTGTGTCTATTGAACTACTAACAGACCGGCCAAAGGGAACGTGTAAGTCACCCAGAGGTACGGCGTCCCGCTGGAGACATTTGCAGTTGTCGATATGCGTCCTGGGAACAACGAGGTAGTGATGTGTGGCGCCGGGCTGTATGTCACGAAAACAGAGCAGCTCTTCATCCTGTACGGAGAGAAACGGAGGAAGAGTTTACTGTTCTTGAACTTCTTAAACGTGAATGAACTGTCGGTACTTACGCTCAGAAGGATTTCCGTGTCAGTCCGGTTCTCCGCTATTTGGCAGAAAGGACAGTCTTCGCTGTCAGAAGCGTCCTGAGTCTCCATTTGTGTTTAAAGATGTGTCTTCATCTAAAAGCTCATGACTGTATGGTTGGTACAGTCTGGGCGTGTCTGCGGTCAGGACGACTAGCTGCTAACAGAGCTCATCGATCGGTCCACTCATGGGAACCCCTAAATTCTTATGTCACTTTACTAAACTCCTGAATATGACTTGACAGACAGCACATCAAAGAACCCATGTGTACATATCTTCTCTTTATCCTGTTGCAAGCCACAACTTTTTGCGGCAGTTACCACTGTTTGTGGCCGCTGCCACAACTTACCGTGGCAGTTGCCAGTTTGTGTGTATATATATATATATATATACATATATGTATATATATATATATATGTATATATATATATATATATATATATATGGTGTGCAGGTGATATTCCAGTGCAGGTTGTTTTTTTAATCGTGTCACATGACTGTGGCTTTGTGGTTCATTTCAGGAAATGAGTGGAAAACGTGTTTGAGTACACAGAATAAATAATTTAATTTTAAAAAATATCACAACAAACCCATACAGTATATACAGAACTGTGGTGTTCAATGGAGTCAATCCATTGTTTTCATATGGTTAATGACCATAAAAGTGCAAATCATTTCACAATGTGTCAGTGAACATACATTCACACACAGAGTGTACATGCGTACTGCTTGCTGCACATACAGACAGTGTGTGCAGTCAGTTGTCTACAGTGACATCTCAGTACTAAGGCTTTCCTTTCAAAAGTAATTCATTTATCTGCCTTGTTATCTTAATTGGTTTATTGGACTGCTGGAGCATTTTCCTTTAGACGCTTCTGTAGACATTTTTCCTGTACAGAGAAAAACATTCATTTGGATGGGGCAACAAAAGGGCATTACACGGTCCAGATCAAAGGATAAAGTCACTATATGTGTCTCAGTAACTACATTTACATCTGATGTTTGGATATTTCTTTGATCACAGTATGAAAGAAACACAAGAAAAAGCAGAATAAGTGCAGATGTCGAGATCACCGTTAAATTGCACAGCCATTGCATGGATAACACCGCAATGACTGTAATATTATTAGAGAATAAATAAAATAGGGAGCAAGAAAAGTGGCCTCAACACTCACAGTAACAAACCTGAGGGACTTTGGAATGAACTTATACATCATGTGCTTGTAGATTTGGCTGGCGGGGGCGAGCACATGGAGGTGGAGGTGATCCACTGACGTGTAGGGAGGCTGGTGGAACCCCAGACTGTGGAGGAAACCACATCGATGTAAGGCGCACACGCTGAGTACAGCTTTAGAAATCTCCATAGCGGAATGCAACACCTCAGCAAACAACCTTTGAGTTTTGACCGAGTATGTTCCCACCTGTCGTTCCATTTGAAGCTACAACTATATAGTTAGTTTTAAGCTTAAAGGTGCATCAGACATTTCAAACATTATACTTTTATCATTACTTATCGCAAAAGTTCAACATTTTAGGAAATGCACTTTTCATTTGCTGGTGGAGGTCTTGTCAAACTAGTCCTTTGAACTTTGTGTTCATTAAAGACACACACGTGTTCATTAAAGACACACACACACGCACGCACGCACACACACACACACACACGCACACACACACACACACACACACACACACACACACACACACACACACTACCTGTCTTCATACCTTATGTCCTTCATATTAGTGATCCCTTGGTCGCGTAGTACAGCTTTCCCCATGTCAGCCATCCTTTCAACTGTCGGATACAAGACTCAGTCAGTTCTCTGCAAAGATCTGACTCGATACGCTTGAAGAGGTACAGCTTGTATATTACTGTATCAAACTGAAGCAGTGGAAGAAGAAACATTCAGAGGGGTGCTATTGTAAATGTACATGTGTATCAGTACATGTCAAAGTAGCAGTAGTAATGTTGTAGTAATAAAAGTATTATCAGCAGTAGTTGCAGCAGCTGATGAGGCTCGGTGGTATTTGCAGTACTAGTTTGCAGTGATCCAGTGTGACTGACCGAGGTGAACGTGTCCCCGGTGCAGTGACAGGCAGCTGCGTATGTGCTGTTTGGGCACAACCAGGTAATGGTGAGGAGCAGCGGGGACGATGTCTCTGAAACACACCAGCTCCTTGTTCTGTCGGAGAGGATGGAGAGAGACACAAAGCACGCGTTAACCTACGGGCCTGTGAGTGCAGTGCTGTTGAAACGTGATGGTGTGTACACAATAGGAAGTAGCAGGAAAAATGTCCATGTGTGCATAACGGCACTTCCTCTTCCACTGAAATAAAGTTGCCACTGGGAGGAAGAGTGTAGCCCACCTGGTCTCTTTATAATAATAATAATAATAATAATAATAATAATAATAGTAATAATAATGCTAATACTATTAATATATTCCCTTTGCAATAAGAACGCAGACACGACATGTTAAGTTTAATCAAAGCTTCTTTAAGTGTAACAGCATACCGCATCGGTGAGCGCATAGCGTCAGCTGGGCTACTTTTTGTTACCTCTTTGATAACTTCCGTCTCTTTGTCTTGATTGTGGGCTATCAAACAGAAAACACAAGTTTGATCAAGTTTTGTTCCAGGACTTGAACCGTAGTGGAGTTCCGCCATATTTAGGATCTGGGATCTCGTGTTGAAAGGTAGAGTCGGTAGAGTCTCCTCGCCTCGCCGTTTGTAAACAGTCATTTAGACGCACAGACGTGCCGAAGATTGTCTATTTTTGCGAAGATCCTCCCACGAAACACTGTAGCAACCATAAGACTGTATAAGAACACAATCTTTTACTGGCATTTCAACAAGAAATGAACAACACATATTATAGAGAAATACATGTAATCCATTTAGTTACCTTTTAATAAATGGCAAACTTCTTGTTTGTGATCTTAACTATTACAGCAAGCAGTCAACAGCCGGAATACTGACCTGTGGGGCGATAACAGCTGATGCAAACATGGCTTAAAGGGTCAGTTCACATACACTATCTCGAGCAAGAGAAGTGTAAGTTACATTTTAAGAACAACTCGGTAATTGTTGTTTTGTGACTTGAGCCCACACCATTGCCTACTACATACACGGTACTATAAAGATAACATATAATCAGTCAAAAATACATTTAGATTCAATATGGAGAATATACATTTAAGGTCTAACAAATTAAACTGCAGTGCCTGAAAACAGAGGTGGAGTGAAACCTCTTCATCTTCACTGCAGCTTTTCAGCTTCATTATTCATTTTCTGTTACATCAGGGTCTCTTATGGAACGTGAGTACAGGCAATTCCAGACTTCCTTCACTTGTCCTACAATAACAACAGCATGACAGCATTTGGTCTCTGGTAATATTCAAGACAAATCATTTACATGAATATTTGTAGGACATTAAATCACACTGAAGGGCAAAACAAACCAATTAAATTAACATGTTGAGGTACAAATTTACTAATAAACACAACCCATTATCATATATGTATATACTGAACATTTATTTAAGTTTAAATGTGTTTGCTATAACAACACAATAAATAGATCCTTAGTGATAACACAGCAGTTTTGGATTCACATGAAATAATACTCAACTTCACAGTTACAACACAAGACAACGAAGCTCATTTCCACATGAAGCGATAACTGGTATTAGTGAATAGTATGGCAGGTATCATAACAGTGGTGTCACACATGCAGTCTTGCAGTATCGCATGTTCATGCACTACAAGCCTGTATCAGATACACAAGATATAAATGGACATTTCTTTTCCGTGTTAGTAGATCTGATTTTTTTAGTTGGTGGCATACCAGAGTGCAAAAACAAACCGTCCATTTCAAAGTAAAGCAGAGGCCGACATGTGGTTGGACAGGAAGCTTCCCTCCTGTAGTGGTGATCAAATAACAATCAGTAACAATTTGACATGGAAGCAATGCTCGATTACACCGGTCCACAACGCAGCGCTGACCGTCGATTAATCCTGTAGTGCAAAGGGACGTCACGTTAAACCTCGACGTGTGAGATATGAATTCAATACTGACAAACAGTCATCAATAGTGCTTATTGGGTCCAATCAGAAACAGAAACATTTAACACAACATTTCTATAAAAGTACAACTATTTAAAAAAGAAACACAACTGAGCATTTTTTGTAAAAAATAACAGAATGTAAAAAAAAAAAAAAAAAAAAAAAAAAAAAAAAAAATCTAAAATATTTTATAAAATATAATGAGCTCACAGCAACTGTGAAATTCAAACACAACATATTTGGTCATTGCAAACCTGGCTTTACTACTTGTTTTAGATTATACGGGGAAATCAACACATACAACGTAGTTGTGAGGAAATGCAATGGAACGTTCTCATTCAGGTCATCTAAAACTCGACGATAAGAGAAGAAGACGGCCCTCAGAGAAGTGCAAGACCTCCACTGTAAACAATTACAACATGTCCCTCTGAACCCTTATGGAATGCTGGAGGATCCCAAAACATCTCCCTGGAAAACTCCATTCCCTTTAAGTTTGAAATTCATTCGAAAGATTCTAAACTTCACTTTGTCTTCAGCACATAACCCTGTACGTTCCCATAGATACTAATTACATCATTATTTCTGCACAAATGAACCAAATGCATTATGGGATCCCTTGTTCTTTCATACAGACTTAAAATCTTTCCGGGATAACCTCAGCAGTAACATCAGCAGCCTTCTTCTTCTTCTTCTTCTTCTTCTTCTTCTTCTTCTCTCCTCATGAGCTAATGGCAGTCTGCATGCTGGGAAAGCTGGAGGCATTGACGGATGTCTAAGGCAGCTAATGAACTGAGAGCAACCACATTTTCTCACACTTCCACCTTTGAAGGACGGAGGACCCAGACATGAACTAGGCCAACCTACCTGTGGGTCAGACCCACCTCAAAACAGTACTTTCCAGTCAACGTAACAACCGCACTCGCTTCTCTCGCGAAACATTTAGTGTCAATGTGGGACAGCTAGGTTCGCCTCCAAGCGGTGCGTAATAGACTTGGAGTTGTTTGAAGCTGGGAGTGAGTGCAGGAGTAGCTGGGGAGCAGGTGAGGCTACTCAAAGGTCCAGACCTCCACACTATGGATGTTGAAGTCTTGCTGGACGGAGAGCGGCTGGTTGTTGAAGGTGGCGCATTTGGTGGTGGTTCCTCGGTACAGCTCGGCGTCCAGCCACAGACCCAGCTGACCGCTGCAGAGGAGAGAGGGCGGCGGGTTACAACGGTGGAAAACAGGAGGACATTATCGAAGGGAAAAGCCTTTGTTCAGATTGTGCATTTGTGAAACACATTAGCTCGCTGTTTGTACTTACCCTCCTCCTCCCATCTGAAGAGAATCAGTGTTGCCCTTCACAAAGTAAGAGTTCTCCCCCGTCCAGCGGTACACCTAAAAATCAAGAGCAAACAATGTTTGATATTGTCATTTGTGGAATAGAAACAGGAACCCGAAGTGAGTTCTTAAACCGACTCGATACGAACCTTGATCTCAGGACAGAAGCTGTAGAGGAACGTCTCTCCGGTGCCGTAGCAGTGTTCGCTCACTCTGAAGGGGTGAGTCGAGAAAGCCCCGAATATCTGCGACACGAGTCAGATTCAGATTCGTGATGGAAAGAAGTACCATGAACAAGCTTAAAGTGTTTCAACTAGTAGTTCAAAGTTTTAGGAATATATGAAATGAACCCGACGGCATACATTGTGATTCATTCACTATGTTGTGGCATCAGGAGCTCGCATGCAATGCATCCTGGTACATGTAGCAAACAAAATGCAGTCATCTACCTGGTTATCCATGTCTTTGATGACCAGCAGCACGGGACTGTCCACGTCTGCCAGGCTCCTGTACAGAGTCTTCAGGCTGGTCCCATGTTTGACGGTGCTGTAGGCCAGTCTCCAGGGGTAAATCTGCACACGGGCCGGCAGGCGACTGGCAAGCTGGAGGGCGAGCACGTCATCAGAGTATCAGGCTGACAGATCAGTAACTGAATTTTTCATGTGGTTAGCAGCCAGAAACAAGCGACTGGTTAAATCAAGAAATGACCTTCTCAATGTGCGTGTCCTGCAGCAGATCGCTGGTATCTCGGAGTATGGGCAGAGCATCCAGAGACAGCTCTCCGTCACAGCTGCTGAAACTCTGCCTACGCTTGGCCTCGTCAATGGTGATGATCTTGGGGCAAAACAAGTGTTTGAGAAATCAATGACACAAAGACAAAGCAGGAGCATAAATGAAGCTCATCTCAACACGTCAAAGGTCTCGAGCAGAGTTCAAAAACATGGCATTACTGTTTATGACTGTAATTCTGCTGAGCTCACCTCCCAGCTGCAAGATGCAGGGTCACTGAAGAAGTTGTCAATCATGTCCAGCTCCTCTTTCTCCACCACAACAAAGCCCTGCTCTCGAGCCTCCTTCCCGTACACATCCGGGGACCACTGCACAAAAAATGCATAGAGGTGGTCCACCCTGGAACACACACACACACACACACACACACACACACACACACACACACACACACACACACACACACACACACACGATTGGTCAAAAGCCTATTGTGAGCTTACACAAACTGTAATTCCAGAGAAGGCTCGAGTATCGTCCACCATCGTTGTCTCACCTTTCTTGTGGCACAGCAAACCAGTACTCCGGCTGTTTACCCCGGCCCCCAAATGAGTGGGCGGGACTTAAGGTCCTCCCGGTGGCAAAGGACTTCCTCATTGGCTTCCCCACTTTGAAGCACAGGAACATAGGTGGGATTTTACTCTTCTCCTCTGAGGAGTAAAGCATGTCTGTAGAGAAAAGGAGCATTGTCACATTGAGAAGGAGAGTTTGATTCGTTGAATGCTACACTCCTAATCATGGGTTTGTAATTCCTACCTTCTATTGGAGCCTGTATCCTCTCCAGCAGCCATGACTTCACTTCTGCCTCATAGCTTTTCTTCCGTCTCTCCTCCTCACTGAGTTCAGCCCCACCTGCTGGTCGGTCTGGGCTTTGTTTCTTTGGATTCGAGTCCCCACGAATCTCAGAAGCCTCCTTCAGACTTAATTTCCTGTTTTGGTCGACAGGTGCGCCGATTATTTCGTCGTGTGCACCATTCAGCAGCTGTTCGGTCCCTTTAGGTTTCATATCTTTGGTCTCCTCTTGGTTTGTAGGTCTACCACACGAGTCGCCCTGTTTTTCAGTCTCCGAAGAGAATCGTATTGACTCGCCGGTCTCAATGGTGCTGTTCTGAGCTTCGCCCTCATCCTCTTCATCATCGAGCTTCTCTATAGTTTGAGAAAGAATCGTCTCGTCCTGAAAGTCTCCCCAGCCCGGGCGGCTTGGTCCTAGTTCCGGCAGGTCCCTGCTGACGAGGCTCCGTGTTGTGGAGGACGTCGTCTCCTCGGCCTCTTCAGCGCCGCTGACAGTCGGCTCCAACTCTGTGAATCCTTCGTCTGACGGAGACTTCTCTGTCTGCTCGCCCTCTGTGCTCACAGGTATAAAGAAAATGAAACAGTTCTTTGGAGAGTGAAAAACCTAAATGTGAGAAGTCCTAACCCAGAGTAAAAACAGACTTGGAGTGATTTGATTTATTGCTAATCGGAGCGTGGACTCCCTACAGCCAACCCCAGTGGAGAGAACACATGACGGTACCGGCTTCAGAGAGCGTCGAGTCGATGTCATCCAACACGATCGGTCGCTTCGGATCAAGAGCTTCGTAGCGGCTGAAGGGGTTGAGATCCCGCTCTGATGGCAGCTGCTCCCACTCGCCGGGCCTGTACACAGGACATAAATCCTGGGGTAGGTCTCTGTGGGGTCACGGGTCATCACACAAACCGCACCGCAAACCAGGATGAAAACGAAAAGAGGAAAAAAACAAAAAAGACAAAAAGTCCAGACAGAAATTATAAATGACCAGAATGATACAAAGCAAAATGACACATGTGATGTAAAACAGCAAAATAAAACTATTAATGAGGCACAAACCAAAAATACTGAAATGGAAAAATTACAAAACTAAAACAAGTAACAAGATTTTAAAGTAGACAAGATCCAGCGGAAACAAAGGTACTTCATAAAGAGAGAGAAGTGTTAAAGAGTAAAATGTTAATCTGTGAACATAAAGGGCTTTGTACACTTTCACTCATGAGATGAACAAGAAAAATAGAAACTGGAAGGAGGAACAAGAAAGGAGGAATCAGAGCTGAGGACAGAAGAGGAACCGCTACAAAAGAGGGAAGCGAGGAAAGCGAGACGTTCCGGAGCTCTTACGATGGCAGAGCGTCTTTGAGCTTCATGCGCGACACGTCGTCGTACAGCGCCACAGAGACCACCTCCTCCATGGGGCAGATCAGGCCGTACTCCTCGCAGCCGTGCTCGATCACCAGGGGGTCCGACTTGTGGGGGTCAAACATGATGTTGTTGGGGGTCACGATCAGCACGCCTCCCACCACGCCCTGCAACAGCGAAGTATCGCATCACGTTACCAGAGTCATTTAGGAAATGAAATGTTTCAGCCTTGGTTTTCCAGGCTTCTTACCATGCCGTCAGTGAAGTATTTGCAGCTCATCTTGATGAACTTAACCGTTGCCGGGCTCTCGTCCTCCGAGTTTGGGGAGAGCTCACGCCGGAGGGACTTTGTTGACATGCAGTCTGACGGGCCGTCCTGAAGGAAGGTAGAAGGACAGACCAGAGACCTGGATGTCACGCCGACTACTGAAGAGTTTCATCACCGCGTGTTTCAGCTCTCATCAGCCTTTAAGGCACCAGATCATGATATATTTATTACTCACTTTTCAAAAGTGCCCGAAAGTAGCTTCTTCTCTTGACTATCAAATGCTGGATGATGAAATTACTGCACTTAAAAAAAACTGCTCCCTCATACTGAATTTGTTATCCATCATGGAGGGTATCAGAAATTACATTACGAGAATAATAAAATTGCATCTGAGCCAAAATAATTATTTTTTAACAACACAATAGCAGCAGCCAGTGTAGACGGACAATTTTGGACAAAGCTTGAAAACACACAACAAGAGTTGGATGAGTATAATCAATAGAATTACACCAAATAAAGATCAAAAGTGGATTTCTATGTTATCAATGACTTTCTGAAGGCATGTTGAGAAGAGTTTCATAGTCGGATGTCGGTTCATGTGCCTTTTAACAACGTCTTTTAGAAAGATGTCCCCAAGTCGCTCCTGTAAACTACTGCATAAAGAATCCCTCTTTACTTACGTGTGACGCGTTCTCCGACAGCCCATTTGTGAAGCAGGGATCAGAGGAACTGTGAGACTTTAGGTCAGCTTCTGACTGGCTCACATCAGGGACGAACAGCTTCTGTAACAACGACGATGGAGAGCTAACGGTGAGACGGCGGGAGGAATCACGGAGCGGTGGCCGGCGCTACCGCCGAGGTTCTCACCTGACCGGGGTAGACGCTGCGAGAGAAGAGCTTGTTCAGCTGGACCAGCTTGTTAGGCGTGACGTTGAACTTGAGCGCGATGCTGGTGAGGGAGTCATCGGGTCCCACCTGTAGCGAGAGACAAACTCATTTGAACCGTTCTGCTAATAAGTCAGTATGTTATTTAAAATGTGTTTCCACTGCAGTGGCACTCACAATGAACTCCACTGTCCCTGGTGGTCTCTTCTTCTCCCTCTTGGTCTGATTGTTGCTTTTGCAGCCATCGTCTAGAAGGGAAACAGAAAAAGAGACGCAGACTGAGGATGATCACACAGGGTCTAGATACACTTTCTAAATAAACGTCAAAAATGAAAACGCCATCCATTGAGGGCAGTAAAAAGAAATGTTTATTCCTAAATACCCTGTGGTTCATTGCCTTTTGAGTCAATACCAGTGACCGGTTGTCCCCTGTCATCATCCAGCCTGAAAACACGGCCCACACATTCTGAAGCAGTTATCATAAACACACACACACACACACACACACACACACACACACACACACACACACACACACACACACACACACACACACACACACACACACACACACACACACACACACACACACACACACACACACACACACACACACACACACACACACACACCCTTGTAGTAAACAAGGTCCACAGTCAGCATTTTCTTCTTGCCAAGAACACAGAAGCTATTAGCGTACCACTCCCTGAATGCTAAATTACACTGCTGCCTCTTCAAGGAAAGAGGACATGACGAAGCATTCGACAGCCAGACTCTGGCTGCTCTGCTCTGGACCGAGCATTAGAGACCAGACTGATCTAACGTACGCGGACGCATATATATATATATATATATATATATATATATATATATATATATATATATATATATAACCTACAGAGTTATGTTCTACACTGCAGGGAGTCGTGTTTGATTTGATGGGCTGCAGGTAACAATACTGTGGTCTTATTGAACACATAATGCAGAGTTTACACAGCTGGCTGACCCACTGCATGCATGACTTTAGTCAATTATTACAGTCTGTATGAACGGGGTTGTGGATGATTTACGCTGCAAACAAACCCAGAAGCACATGACAGAATGGTGTATAATGTAGCGTACACTGAATGCAGGTCAGATTAAGTTTATTGTTGTGCAAATATTAAACTATAGATGACCTGACAACTAGCTTATTGATCCGTCACAAAGAACGTATTTCAGTCACTTAATTAATTCAATAGCCTACTGATAAAAAGATATCAAAAATAATTTTCTTTCACATTTAAGAGTCGCAATAATAGCAGAAATTAAGGACTTCACAGCATTTTGATTGTGATTTAACACTTGCACCAACTCTCATGACTCAACCTTTGAGAGTACACCACCTTACATGTCATCAACTGTAAACCAGTACAATGTAAAAAGGTTACACAACTTCCTGTTTAAAACTGCTGAGGTTGTTCCCAACACAGAGAACCCTGTGTAGTAAAAGAGCAGGAGAATAAACATCGACATGATACCACCAGTTGACATGGGACTACAGGGGACTACAGGGGACTACAGGGGACTACAGTGGACTACAGGGGACTACAGGGGACTACAGGGGACTACAGGGGGCAATACAACCAAATAAAAACTTTGACGTGTTGTCGGGGCGTCCATGTATTTCAGTGCAGGTCTTACCCGAGGCCGCATGTGGCTTTGCTGTTATTCTCTGCAGGTCTGTCTTCTTGTTCGGGTCCTTGTCATTTGGGATGTCTGGACAGGAAATCACAGCTGGGTTCTGCTCAGTCACATTCTTTTCCGATTGGCTCTGCTTGAGCTGTCTCCGCCTCTTCAGCCTGAGGGGACGGTCATATATATTAAATGCAAGTAAAATTAAGAAACATGAGTTTAGAAGACTTATGTCATGACAACGTTTACAGGTTGGGCTAACACACTTCATGTATGAACATGTGCACAGGCCGCGGATGGATCACCGAACGGGCCTAGAGAGCAAACCTTCAGGACGCCCCCCTGGCCTTCACCTACAACATCCCGACCAGGAAGAGACTCAAAGAAACATAAAACGACTACAAAGATACACGAAGAGACCAAAACATCTCAACACCAAAGAGATGCAAAACAGCTGCAAAGAGACACAAAGAGACAAACAACCATGAAGAAAAGGGGACAAACAACTACAAAGAGACAGAAAGCAACCACAAAGAGACACACAATGACCACAAAGAGACACACAATGACTATAAAGAGACACACAATGACCACAAAGAGACACACAATGACCACAAAGAGACACACAATGACTATAAATATGTCCGTTGTGGATTAAGACCTTCTGTCCAGGTGCTGCGTTTGTGCTCAAAGTTATTGCATTGAGCTTTAACTTTTCTCTCTCTTTACTTTGCCGGGTCAGCTGTGTTTTCATCTCAGGCTGTACCTTCACCCCTATTAAATCATTGATAGTTCAGGCAATGATGTAATGGCATATCTAGGCGCTGTTGAGGTTCATTAAGGGGGAACTGCGGTGCAGAGGAACCAGGGGTTAGTGGTGCACTTAAGGATAGTGCTGACCCGATGAGCCCCAAAGAAACCTTAAGTGTTGATATGCGTGTGTTAAGAAACGATAAGACCAAATTGATTTATCATCATCATCATCTTTGAGTGATAGGGACAGTGCAGCCCTGCGAAGCCCCAAGCAAAGGAAGAATCAAAGAAAAAGGTAAGAAGTGTTTTTAAGTGTTTGAGCGCTTTGATGGAAAGGCAAGAGTAGGTCGATAAGGCTGCGGACAGACACGGCTCAGGCCTCCCTCCCACTTTAACGGAGCAGCTCACATCTGGTAGTGATGAACTCAAGAATCTGCATGCACAGTCTCAGCAGCACAGCTGGTTTCACTTTGGGTAAGGCGCAGAGCATCTCTCAAGCCTTCGTCTTAACATTTTTCCCTTTTCTCTGACCTGTTTGTAAGCAGCGTATCCAGAACCAACATAATGACGGAGAACGTGAAAAACGAAAAGACAAAAACAATCCAAAAAACAACGTAGACAACGTAACATAAATAATCACAGCACTCGAGTCAAAAGGCCCACCTGGTAGCAGGAACCTTTTCTGTTTTGTAACATGAATGTTTACATGATTTGAGATAATTATGGTTGTTTTGGTTTACTTGTCATTCAAATGTGTTCAAATTGTCGATGTTTCGTATATGTGCAGTTTTGATACAATCTTATTATTGGATGCAACGTTGATGTAACTTTGTTGTTGTTGTATGAAAAAACATTGTTGACCATATGCATTTGATTTGAATATGGACCCAAGGCAACAACTAGTGTGAATCCCCCCAAACAATAATAGACAAACAACTTGGACAACACTGCATTGATTTTGTTCTTTTTAGGTCTAATTTGACTTTGACACCATGAGTTCTGTTGTTTTGCTGAATCAACGTTATCAAGCAGACACTTCCTTCAGGACATCTCTGTAGAGCAGGTCTCATTGAACCTAACCACTGGTGTGCAGCGTTTGGATTCACTAAAACATATAGTTTAGCACCACATGACGCATGGTTGTGGTCTCATTAGACGATAGAACCTCTTCCGACTTCATTTGCAGAGTCCCACATATCGTTAATAAAAACAATAACCAGGATGTCGTGTTTCTCCAAAAGATATATGTCGGAAGTATTTTTTTTACGTTGTTCAGTTCAGTGTTGTTCAGTGTCCAAAAACTGTGATTACATGAGAAGGGTTTCACTTTTGTAAAGCAGTAACAACATGAAAGTGTCACGTTTATGCTCCACATTGACCTTTTCTTCCATCCGTCAGGAAGCGAGGCAGCATGTGGTGCAGCGGGCAGGAGAGCAGCGTGTTCTAGCAGTAGCTGTGCTCAGAGATAAGGAGGATTCCCCTTCCTGACATGTTCTCTTTGTGCCCGTCTGTTCTGTCTATTGGTCTGCACGAGTCTCACTTCTCCACCTCTCACCTTTCCACTGTTGTTTCGCTGCTCCCTCCTGCAGGTACGACCACCGACTCAGCCCAAAGCCTGCAGTCCCGTTAGGATCTAATGCACACTGCTGGTCAAGTAATTAGAGAGCCACTGAGATGTGATGCCTTTTAAAAAAAAAATGAAATAATGTAATATTTCCAACATAAGCCAATCAAATCAATAAAACACAAGACAAATTGCAGGTTTGTCAGCACAGCCTGAACAAGTAACCCAAGACGAGAGAGAATGAAGGCCATTAGGCTCCACTGCATTACCTCACATCGTTTATCACAAGCCTACACTCAACAACTCCAACACTGACAGCACTCAGACGACTTCTCATCCAGCGATCAACTCGTTTATCCATTTTAAAAGGTGACCTTTGGCCTTTATTTACATATGAGCTGTTCGTCAATTGTAGGCTTAAGACAAGAGAAATAAGTGATGTCTGTCTGCCACGCTGTGAAATAGTGTTCATGTAGAACCGGCAGGAGGGATGGAATAAATCAAGCAGAACGAGAACTCTAAGTGTATTTGAAGGATATTTAGACACATTCAAGCCATATTACCGTACAGTGAGTACACACCATTACATCATTCACTCAGCTCTCTTAAAATAAACACCTGTCAGGAGTTATTAATTAGTGGATCGTGCAGTTCTATGTCCCGTCTCATCCGTGAAGACGTCACACAGATTCCTTGTCGTTTCTACGCAGCGCGGCTGTGACGAGGCTCTCCACACACATGTCCTGCTATCCGGTTCCACAACGCTGCCAAAATCACATTTTACAGTCAACATCATCCCTGTGGGTCAAGAAGCTTTGACGCATGACTGGGATTATATGAGGCTGTATTGGCTGGGTGCAGCTCAGACACAGGTGACTTAAACAGCGCCAACACATGCATTGAAAAAGGGTGAAGAATTGTTAATTAGTGAATTCACCTTTACAGCAGATTGTCAAAGTACAAACGACAGTGCAGCACAATGGAAACGCCACAATGTCCGACTCGGAAGACTTTGACTTTACAAGCATATGATACCTGGACTGAGTTACACAGATACCTAACTAAACCTGCATGGCATCTTAAAGAGAGGTCAATATCTATACTCATTATCTGTACTCATTTAATGGCAAATGCCATGTACCACCTTAAGGTGAAAGCAATCTGTCATGAGCACAAGAAACATGCTGAATGTTGGAGCTCAACAATACTTTTGCTGCATGAAAAATGACCTCGAAAGCCAAAACACAAAAAGGCACACAACGAGTCGCTTACCTGGCGAAATATCCCGGCTTCCTGTCTCTCTTCTCCATCAGGCCGGGGTCCTAAATCTGCACGCAGTGAAGCGCATCGATACAAACATCCACCCTCTACACTCCCACTCAGTGCGTCCACGCCAGCGGACTTGAGGAAGATCACCTCTCACGCTTCTTCTTCCTCGTCCTGCAGGAGGAAATGAGCGAGGGGATTAGCAGGCCCGCCCTCCTCACTCAACAACATTCAATTCAATGTGAAAAAGCAATAACTGCTGCTGAAGGCTAATCAGCCCAAAGGGGGAGGGCGATGAGAAGCATGACAATGGCTGACCAACAGCAACAACACATCGGCTCCTAGTTCACGTTGCCACAGCATGCTTCATTACAGCAGTGTGTCTATAATCAGCTGCTTCATTACGACAGTGTGTCTATAATCAGCTGCTTCATTATAATAGTGTGTCTATAATCAGCTGCTTCTGGTCGGAAGTCCCGTTGACGTAAACACGCAGACCGTCCACGGCTCCACTATCTATCAGCTAGCTGCAGCAGGATGAACGCCGGACAGAAACATTCTAAACGCATGTCGCACATCCCCGAAGAGGAGAAATCAGGCTGCTGCACTTCGTCCATGTGTCGCGCTAACATGTTATATAACAGGTAAATGGCGAACCTCAAGACGAAAGGCTACATTCGAAGCAACGTCGCCCCACCTAACGTTACATTCTTCAGTCTGTAGCAACTTGCTCAATTAATTGCTCTGCCTCGGACCTGTTTCGTGGCGTGCAGCGGTGACAACAGACAGACAGCAGCGATGTTGAGTCAATCTGTTCGACCGCGGCAGGCTTAAGCAAACACAGGCACAGTGAGCAAGGTCCAGATTTACAAGTGATTTAACAGCTGCTGCTAACTAGCTAGCCACGTTGTTTACAGGACAATAGCAACCTGGTGGAGATGCTATTGTGATCGGTTTCAGCTGTTATCCGGTCTCTTAAAATGACGCTATCTCCTTCCTGTTCGTGCAATCTGGACCAACGCGGACGCGCAACACTGATGTACGACGACGCATTCAAAACGCGAAATGTGACAGAAAATAGGTGGCTACATTTGCCCCACTTACCTTGCGTTCATCCTCCAGGAGCTAGCGTTGTATCAGAATGAAGCTCCCCTGCACGGCGCCCTCTGGTGTCATGTGTACTGTACAAACACGAGCCCACCACCGGGCTTTACCGTAGACCGTGCACGAGCTAATTAACGTTAGCTAAAGCTAATTTCAGGTCAAGATTAGTTGAAGAGTTGATTGTTGGTCGATATTACACTGCCAGGTGTAGAAAACTATGCAATAGCACATTATATTTTTTATCTGACCATAAGGGCGCTATCAGTCCCTGGTGGTCTAGTGGTTAGGATTCGGCGCTCTCACCGCCGCGGCCCGGGTTCGATTCCCGGTCAGGGAACTACTTTTTCTGCTTGCTAGCCAAAATTTGCGCCCATATAATCTTAAACGGAGCTCAACTGACCGCTTTTATATTAATACGTCACAGATGGACCACTCAGAGAGCTGTATTAGGTCAATCAACCAACTCAAGTTGGATTAATTTATTGTTTTTTTAGTAGCCATTAGCTTGCAGAAAAATAGTAATATCTGCGATTTTTTTGTAAAAATAAAAATTATACTTTTTGCAATGCCTTACTGACATTGCAAATTACTTACATTACTTACTTGACTTTGCCACCACCTGACCGACTCCTAATTCTGCCGCTTGGTGGCGACAGTTCACAACAAATGCAACTAGAAACAAGGGTCTGACCATGAGAAAGAAGTCATGTTGTATCAGCTACAACAGTCCGCAGCCTACATGAAATATATCTCATATTAAAACAGCCTCCACCATGAGAACCCTTTAACATACATGGGCTTTTTTATTTATCTTCACAAGTCAAAAAGAACAAAAAGAACAACATTGAAAACTGTCCGTGTTGATTGAGTAAAGAGTAACGAGAGTAACGCATTTTAATACTGAGAAGACTGTGAGGAACAATTATTAAATGTCTTTTACATTTGCTTTGAATCATGTTTTAAATTTACAGTACATCAACCACAACTCATAATATATATATATATATATATATATATATATATATATATATATATATATATATATATATATATATATATATATATATATATATATATATATATATATATATATATATATATATATATATATATATAATCTAATAATATATCTAAAATCTAATTAAGATATAAATATAATGCAGTGATAATTCCCACTCACTCCTTTCATGAAAGCTTAGTTGTGAACCTGTTTGAGATAGAGACCATGAGATAATGTGTGTTTGTGGAGCTTGGGTCCCAGAGAGCCCTCTTAGGTGGGGCAGACAGAGACCCCCGCTGCAGGCCCTCTCATTGGACGAGGCCGGAGTTAACCAGTTCCTGGCTGGCTATGTATCTTTGCAGTTATTTTGACAGGCGTTATCATTGTGAGAGAGGAGATAAGTTGTCTTAGGGATCGCCATGGCGCCGGTGTGTCCCTCCTCCGTCCTGCTCAGACTCCCATCAACCCCTCTCCACCCCCTCCTCCTTCCCTACCCTGCTTGGAGCAAAGGATTGTTGGGGACTGGTTGGTTGGGAGAAGGGTTTTTGTTGGCAGGGACCCCGGGGCTCTGGGTATCATCGTCCCCCTCTAGGACCACCGAATCGTCATTTGACTCAGCAAATGGACCATTCTATTAAATGTTCTCTCTTGTTCTTTGCTCCTTTTTCCTTATTTCTAATATGTTTCTTGCCAGGTTCTTCGTCTCCTTCCTGGACGCACAGACATGGCTTCCAAAGCTCAAAGATACAACATTAAAAAAGGAAGTAGCACAGTTTAGCTGGATTTAAAGCACTACAAAAAGCCAGGGATGAGCTCTAAACTTGTGACTCTTTAATGTGTAATGTTTTCAAGATGTTACTCAGACAGGGGCTATAAAAAAAACAGTCTATGTCCACATCAAACCACGAGCATACAGTACTCATTTTAGACACTGATATTAGAATCTTTACAGCACTGTCCCGTCAGGGCCCACAAGCAGCTTGGTATAATACTACTGCTACACACACACACACACACACACACACACACACACACACACACACACACACACACACACACACATGTATACGGAGGACTGTATGTGGCAGAGGATGTAAAGAAAAGAAGAAAGGCACAAAAAAATAGGAAGCACACTTTCAGGCCATAAACCTTGATGTTTGTATTTGTGCCACTGCCATGGCATAATGTGTTATTGTTTATGCCTCATAGTGCCATATCCAGCACTCATTTGGATAGTATCTCACTCGTGTCTGCTGTTGCAATAGGACACTTGAACAGTCAGAGTGACTTGTTTTGCCGTGTCAGCGCAGGTAGAGACTCTATCTTGCTTGTATCTCGTAGGACTGTTGCGATCACAGCGGTCTGACCCAGAACAGGCCTTGGAGAGATTTGAAATCATTTTACTCAGACGTCATACACTTCTAGCTTAGGCTACAGCCGCTGATAACTTCAAGTACACTGTGGCAGCAGGAAGCTGCACAACCTAAACATTGAAAAAGGACATGTCACACAAACGATAATTGATAGGAATTATGGGAGCCGTAATTCTCTTCTATGAACCACACCTGTGGAAAGAAATGCAGATTTGCAGCTAGATTTTAGAAAATCTTCCATCAGTGTTTTTATCTGTGTCTTTATGGGAAGACGACTTTTAGGAGATTAAATCTGTGAGAGAGAGAGCTGTTCCCTTTGAGGATGGAGAGCACCACTTAACAGTCTGTGACAGATGTAGCCACACAGCTAAGTGAATCGACTCACAGAGCTAACGTTAGCTTGCTAATGTATTCCATAATGGGATACGGTCAACACAGCTGACATGTCACATGATTTAAATGCTGTTTAATATCAACTATACAGTATCAAATATCTTTGATTATATTTCACATAAACAACACAATGTACATTACATTACAAAACCATATTCTAATAACTCAAAGACCAAATAACAGAGTTGCTAACAGATGTTTAAAAGCAACCGATTTAAGGTTGCTGAAGACCAGAAGACATTCTCTTTGTTCTAACAACACAGCCTCACAGCAGGTCGTGGAACAGTCACACCATTTTAATCTTTTGATTCATGTAGGCAACACTAATTTTTAAAATTAGCCAGGTTAGCTGTCTCTAGACTTTGTGCTAAGCTAAGCTAATTGACTGTTGATTATAGCTTCATATCTACCAGACGTGAATATGATACTCTCAACAAATTGTTGGCAAAAAAGTGACTGAAACTAAGCAGCAGCTCCTGAGAACTTGTATATGACGCATCACGAGCTGCAACCGTCCAGATGTGACGGAGACACATTTATCACTCCCTTGGTGGTCTATGAGAGTCCAGAGTAAGTGAAAGACCACCTTCTAGGTTACCATGTGACGCACACACACACACACACACACACACACACACACACACACACTCACACACACACACACACTGGCTACTTGCACAAGTCATTTAACGAAGACGGAGAGGGGAATGAAAGTGATGGAGACATGGCATGAAACAGCTCCATACTGTATACCATCCAGTGCCACTACACCCACTGTCAATCTGCCAAGTCAGCTGAGGCTCTGCAGCCATGACCTTTGACCCGGGAACTACGCGGTGGGGGAAAGGTTATCAATGTCGGGGTTTTTCCTTCTCGAAGTTAAACGTCCAGACGGTGCAGGAGCCACACCTCAAGGTAGGAGCAGACGGTGAAGGAAACCTAAAGGAGAGATGGACATCAAGCTCTATATCACCCTCTGAAACGCACGCACACACACACACACACACACACACACACACACACACACACACACACACACACACACACACACACACACACACACACTCATCAGTGTTTCTGATCACATGACCATGGTAGGGGAGCAAACAGTGCTTGGTTGTTTAACCTCCTTATCAGTGGTGTTGTAACAAGTAGAGGAACACACAGGCTGACCTCAACACACTCACAAACAAGGAACCTCACCAAAGCTCTGAAACACTGAAGAGACGCATGTTCATTTTCTGAATTTTATAGCCTCTCTTGACGTTCCACAGTTCAAGCTAACAGAGGTCTGTGTTCTGACACTTGATGATGAATACAGATCATGACCTATTAGCTAACATTTCTAATAAATCTCCCTCTGCAGCCCTTAACTCTCCTCTGATCTCATGTGCCATAAAAAGAGAGGCTCGTTCTGTACAGTAACCGTCTCTTTCCAGAAGAAAAAGCTCAGCTCAACTCTTAGATACAACTCAACAAACATACCTGTATGAATTATGACTGGCTGCTCATTAATGATGATTGATTGAAGTCAACTTTTCATGTACAGTATAGGTAGTATTCCTTTGAGAGGCAGAAGATCTACGAGGCTGTGTTGAAGGTAGCTTGAGTGTGTGCTTACTGAGTGTTTACATGTGTACGCCTTCTGATGTGTGCGTGTTCTAGTGTGTGTGTGTGTGTGTGTGTGTGTGTGTGTGTGTGTGCGCTCATACGCACACTCCCACTCTCACACTCAGACTCTCGTTAGACCAAGCCAGCGCCACATCAGTCCATCATCACAGATATGGCTTGTGGTTAGATAGCAGGTCTGGCGGCGCACAAGACATTTTGTCCACTCTGTCATGTTTACTTATAATGATAAGCTATGATGGATTCCCCCGCGAGCTATAGACGCCACGGTGCACACACACACACACACACACACACACACACACACACACACACACACACACACACACACACACACCGATCCACGCACACCGTCACACATTACCAGAAAAAACAGATCGACAAACGTTCAATATTAGCAATAAAAACCAGTCAAAGAAATACATTATTTAGACAAACAGATGTATGGACAGACAAAGACAAAGAGGCCTCAGAAGGTAGTTGTGTTTTCTAATCATCAACAACTAATAAAAAAGTTTTTTTTGAATGATTTGGCACTATGGAGACCGGTCAAAGCGTTGTGGGCACAAGAGAAGGCCAACAAACTGCCAAGTGAAGGGAGTAGATGTGTTTAGAAATGTATTCATTGTGTGATATTTTAAAAAATCGAACAAAGCAGGTCCATGAGAAATGTTTCACAAGCTGAAATGTTTCTATAATTTGGCATAACTAGTGTTAAACTCAGTGAAATCTCAGTATATATACTATGCATCTGGTTTACTCTAAATGAAACGCGGTCGTTGGCAGACTCCATGTTGCACTCTGTGATCTGTTAATCGGCCTGCACAATGTTTCCATCGGGTCGGTTTACTTTAGCCTGGCGTGTGGCCAGACCACAGACTGGCTCACTACGACTGTTCTGGACCAATTAAAGAGACTAATGAGGCCCAAGCTTATCATGACAGAACCAGGCAGCATGAGAGCGGAGGAGACCGCGCTCTGTTGGTTGGAAGCTGATCACGTGACACCTACTGTCTCTGACTGATGACTTGATGATCAGACACTTCTTGTCTGCCTGTGATTCATTTACAACATCTGCTGGTGAATCAATGCCGTCTTGACACTTTTAGACGGAAAATGAAAATTCGGGACACAGAGTTGAGTCTGAGTGAATCTGATTCTGTATCTGATTCTTTCATTTTATGTAACATAGTTACGTTTATTCAACACATTACACTCAGAACTTTGTCGTTATGTTATAACGCAGTGGTTGAGTCGGATGTTATTTATACTTTATTAACTTCTTACTGAATGATTCGGTTGTCACTACACACACATGACACATGCATTTAAGTTGCCCACCAGACATCTGCTACCTGGTCTTGTTGACATTCTGCATGTTGCAACACCAACGATACGTATAGTTCATGTTGATTAATGTACTGAAAGAGTACTTCATGATTCTGATTGTACATTTACTGTATTTCTGCCTAAACCGTTCTTAGAGAGCCGTGGTTACTTGTTCATGAGGCCCCGAGTCCTTTGTTGAGAAAAGCTTTTTGTGCAGATCCAGACTCAACGGACCAGCTCCATGAAGCTCCGTGAAGCTCCGTGAAGCTCCATGACGCTCCATGATGCTCCATGAAGCTCCATGAAGCTCCGTGATGCTCCATGAAGCTCCATGAAGCTCCGTGATGCTCCATGAAGCTCCATGAAGCTCCGTGATGCTCCATGAAGCTCCATGACGCTGTTGGCTTCTCTATCGCTCTGGTTCGGTGAGACTTTGGTCTAGTCGGTTATATTTTGACATCTTGGATTATTAGATTATTGTTATTGTTGTAGAGCATTGTTGGAGCGAGCCTGAGAACGACGGCTTCACTTGAAATGTTGTTCCTATGACAAATAAATCACTTAGTTAGTTTCTGTACAGTTGGAGTAGTTTTGATGCCAGTTCACCGACCAGAAGAACAGCATCTTTAGGCACTAACTTTAATGTCCTGAACCAACCAAAATAATTTCATAAAAATGTCCTGTACATATTTTTCTGCGCACTTGCTGCCAATAAATCATAAATCATTTCTTCATGTTGAATTCAAAGAGCGTCTGCGGTCCGAGCCGTAGACTGAGTCATATGTAGCAGTCTGTTGCATTTGACTTATGCTCCGTTTTAGAGTGCACCATAAGTTCACGCTTTGTTTCCCCTCTTATAGTTCATAGCTATTCATACCCAAGGACACAACAGCCACTGGTGAAATTCAGGGAGTGTGTGTCTGACGAAGAGAGTGAGAGAAAATGACAGCGAGAGGTGGAGGAGAAGAAATAAGCAACTCAGAAACAACGGTCTGATTCTTATTTTACATCTCACCCCTCCTCTCGCTCTGTCAAGGACACTCTCTTCTTCCTCCTACTTGTTCGGCCGAGAAGAGGTCAGAGTAAGTGAGCGAGCAATAGACACACACACACACACACACACACACACACACACACACACACACACACACACACACACACACACACACACACACCGCAACCGTTACAAATCTTCTCCGCCTTATCGAGGAAAACACACTGATAAGCGTGTCTCCACTCCCCATCCGACAGATCCATCTCCGAAAACATCTGAGACACACGTAGGAAAGATGTGGAAATATATGTCTATGTATAACTGGCAGTTTGATGGTTCAATTCCCTCCCATTACTGTAAATGAGTCAAGCCAGAGTTGATCAGTGGAGTAGGGTTGAGTTGGTTTCATTGGGTACACTGATGTTGAGGGATGATAATTAACAAGGTTTAGATGACGTGAGTTGTGTGTGTGTGTGTGTGTGTGTGTGTGTGTGTGTGTGTGTGTTTGCACATGTTGGGAGTGCTGCACCTGCAGCTAATGATGTGAAACTTGCCAAACTCATCTGCTGCAAGCCTCCACGCTCCACTCACTCCCCTCAGATCAAACTTGCACCTGTTGACCTGTACAAACACACTCAGACACACACACACACACACACACACACACACTCTCACACACACACGCACACGCACACGCACGCACACACACGCACGCACGCACGCACGCACGCACGCACGCACACACACACACACACACACACACACACACACACACACACACACACACACACACACACACACCTTTTACAGATGCTATATTCTGGGATGACATTCCAGCACTCAGGGGTAAGTGCCTCCTTAACCTATTGTCAAGCAATTAATTCCCTGGATTCCATGTTTCATGGACCAACACCAACCCTGACATCATACATAATCTGTCATCTGCACTGTCTTATGTGGAGATATGAGCTGACGAATGTAAAAAAGAAAGTAACCTCAGTTTAATCTTCAAACTAAAAGGCATAATATCTGTCATATACAGTTTTATCAGGCTGAGAAGAGGAATTGATTTCTGAGGAGGGAGGTTGAAAACGTGTAACTTATGATGCACAAAGTGATTCCATGAACTTGTGCACTTTATTTTTGTTGAGTGGAAGTAAGAGGTATTGCAGCAAACACGATGGAAGATGACAGAGTACGGTTTTATTGCTACCTCGGGACGTAGTTGATGCAAAAAGACTTTAATAGAAGTGGATGAGAAGATGAGAAATATTCAGCACATGGGAATTTTGATAAGAAACAGCTCATTAACTGAACTATTTATATCTGCTGTGGATGAGATACTTGTGTTTATTTTAGGCTCAAAAGATTGCAGAGTCTATGGAAGATGCTTATAATAGAAAGATGTGAACATATATGAACACGAGCAGTTTGTATGCGTTTAAATGTGCGTATGTTCCCCTTTAGATGTGCTGTAGATGTGAACACATGGATCAGTGTCAGGACTTTAGAAATACTCAGGTACGCAGCAATTTCGAGTAGAAAATCTCAGTTTAAGAATATCCATGAGTACGTTTTTAACTGTAGAAACTCTGCCCAAATTCACCAGAAGTGTGTGCGCTTCCCTGAATTAACCGCACATCCTCACCTCTGCGTGTTTTCGTGGTGGACGTGCGGGGCCACTGGGTCGAGGTGGGCTGGGTCCGCGGTTCCCACAGCCTGTGTGGAGGCAGCCTCAGCCGCGCTATCAGCCTCCGTCTCCGGCCCCCCCCCAGCACCAGCGGGCCCCCCTGACGTCAGTACTGGCCTGATAACGGGATCCGCAGCGAGCAGCGGTGGGGGCGGGAGGGGGAGGAAGGGGGGAGATGGAGATGGAGGGATGAGGTGGAAGGAGAGCGGCCGGCAGGGAGGGAGGGAGGGAGCAAATGGGGTTACACTAACAGAGCCAGCGGTGGATAAGACCCTCAGACAGATAAGACAGAGCCGAGCGTGGAGCCTCTTTTGTTTTCCACTGCTCCTCCTGTCTGGTGGCTTCTCCCTTCTCCTCCTCTCCGACATTCTCTCTTTTTCTCTCCACCTCTTTTCATTTGTTAAATCTTTCTCCTCCACCAATCCATCCCCTCCTTGTCCAAACAGAACTGTTATCGGGCTTGTGCGCCACGACCGTCCCTGGATTGAGGGACCTTTTCTCCTCCCGCTTCCTCATTGTGTTTCTGTGTTCTCCCCGGTGTATTGAGAGCGGGGGAAGCCTCTGACTGACAGCAGAGGACCGCTTTATGACATTGATAAAAAAAAAAAAGGTTCTCACACTCGTTTCCAAATCCTCCGCCCTTCTCTCGTTCTTTCCACATCACACGCTGCATCTCCGTGCACCATTTCACCCTGACAGCCCTCTCTGCATGAACTCTGCATGAACCCTCTAAAGACACCAGGAGCCATTGTTTTGATGATGTCACCTCACCTTCACCTAACCTGAATCTTACCCCTAACCTGCCCCCCCCCCCCCACGCTCAAACAAAAAGCTTTCTCTCTGCAACTAAGCCCTGTGTATCAGCATATTAAACACTGTCTTTGCATTTGTGTGTGTGTGTGTGTGTGTGTGTTCCCTATTTGCTCTTCAGGCCTTCGCTAGCCTGCGGACTTTGGCCACTGCTTATCACAGGGAGAGGTTCTGGGATCCCTGAGTCTTCACTGCTAAAAATACACTTGCTATAGCCCACACACACACACACACACACACACACACACACTCTCTGGGTGTCAGGGGGCGCCCTGCTATGAGGCTGTCAGTCAGACATGATTGGTCAGTGGTGCATTCTGCACATGGGGCCATCTGAGCAAAGCTCACTTGGTTAAAAGGAGTCACTCACAGAACTCCCTTCAAAATATTCTCCATTTTAAAGCCGACATTTGAGGAAGCAGCTGTTATCATACAAGCGTCAACAAATATTCAGACGTTACTTAACCAAGGCGAGTGTGTTGCTTTACTACCAGAGAACACCATCAGAACCGAACGGGGGTTTTGATGGTTGAATTCTTATGGTCTAGCTGGAGTGGTGTGTGTGACGTGTTCACGCTGCTCTTCAACCAGCGTGAACCAAGACTTCAATTCAACACTTCAGCTCGTCACAGAGGAGAACCTGCAACTGAAGAGTTAACAATTTATTCCAAAAAGAAACACACTCCTGGTTAATGGTGTGTGTGTGTGTGTGTGTGTGTGTGTGTGTGTGTGTGTGTGTGTGTGTGTGTGTGTGACAGAGAAAGAGATGGTCTGTGTTGCTGAAGGTGTCTCACTGAGCAGACTTGTGTCTCCTCAGCGAATCCCGGTCCTTACCTATTCAAACACACTTAATCCACAAGCACAACACACAGATACCTTAGAATAACACACACACACACACACACACACACACACACACTCAGTCATACTCTTTAGTTTTCTTCATTATGCTGTTTTGCAAAGTGAGCAGAAAGTGTTTCTTGTCTGCGTCTGTCCCTGCTGACACCATGATATCTGATCAGATTGGTCCACATGGATCCTGTCATGTGATATTGGTAATGATGAAACAGTGATGATCAATAACACCTCGTCGTGTGTCACACGGGCTCATGAAGACGACTCTCAAAGTCCCTTCTGAGGTTCATCCATTCAAGACACTTGTTTGATGGACCTCAACCGACTTTTCTGAATGACTGACTTTAGTGAGCCGGACCTTTCAAATTTGACATTTTACAAAAGTTTGCAGAACAGAATGTGCACAAAAAGAAAGAGATGGTTCTGTTAACTATTGGCTATTTAAAATCAACTATAATGTGTCCAGTCAACAGATACCAGCAGGACTGTCCTCCTGTCTGGCTTCTGGCTGCTGCTCAACATGGTTTTGTTTCTATTCATCGCTGTACTTCTTTGTATTTGAAGCATCATTCGTTTGACTGCTGTAAACCTAACTGCTCCTCAGGGACATCGAAGCTCTCTCAACTCTCGTCACGGAGCAGGTCTCTGTCTGACTAACGCCTCGCTGCTGCTGCTGCTGCGCTCATTCTGACACTGAAATATCAAAACCGAAAATGTGTTCTCTTACGATCCACTAACTTCAGTTCATATCTTACAAAAGCAACATATCCAATGATGTCGTATGGAAGTGCAAGCACTAGTTTTTAAGGTTAATTAAAGTTTTTATCAGGTGAATTTATCAGAATAGATTTTCTATAAATAAGTGCAATGTTCTTGTGGGATCATGTCTCTTTGTGTGTGTGTGTGTGTGTGTGTGTGTGTGTGTTTCCCTGGCCTCTGTTGGTCCATATCGACAGGGTATTCTACCTCCTGGGTTTTCCTGCTTCTCCGTTTGAGGTCTTCTTCCTGGAGCCAGGAGTCTACTAGTCTCAGTGAGCGTGGTTTAGTGTGTGTGTGTGTGTGTGTGTGTGTGTGTGTGTGTGAATGTGTGTGTCCAAAACCAGGCACCAGGAAAGCTGTCCCCGTCTTGGCTGGGGCAGAGATTCAATCATTTGGGGTCGGTGACTTACTTTGGCCCTTCTTCCTTGCACACACAAACGCACACACACACACACACACACACACACACACACACACACACACACACACACACACACACACACACACACACACACACACACACACTCAACTCAGTCTGCTGCTGTCTACCACATACCAGCATCTCTATCTAGTCCCTCACCAACACCTCCTCATTCATACACACTGAAAACACACACAGTTGCACAGAATAGTGGTTATAAACACACACACACACACACACACACACACACACACACACACACACACACACACACACACACACACACACACGCACACACACAGTTGTCATGGGTTCTGGCCTCTGTCACTGTCAGTGATACAGCCTGGCATGTGCAAACACACAAATGAAAACACTCACTGTACTTTACAACAACAGAGAAAAAGGATGAACTCTGTTTGATTTGTTGGACTTTGTGTAGACGTCTCAGTCGGTTCGCTCTGATTAGACTCAACTGTCGGGTTTAGTTCTCCTACAGGGGAAGCCTGGCTGCTTAGTCGAAACTTATCTTGCCCAACTTCTCGTACAACATGTAAAACTACAGAAACACAGGCTGACCCTCTGTAGACGTACATTACCTGGAACCATAAACGCATGAATCATTTCTGACTGCGCTGCTTCTTTAAGCCCTGCCGACTAGCAGAGGCCCACGCCTTGATATTATTAGCCACCAATTCGTGGTTCTGTTATCAGCCAGCAGTTACACATTGATGACAGTTCCCCATTTCCATTGAGGCAATATTGCTCTATTTGCCTTGACTTGTACAAGAGAAAGAGAGGGGAGTGAATCAATACTGCTGTATATGGTTATACGTTATTGTATAGGGTGCATGTACAGACAGACAGAGGTCACCAGACTCAACCCTCTCCTGGTGCATCTATTTAGGTTGATTTAACTGTGAGCTCAGTTCTGTTTTAACCCAGTGGACTCTGTTAAATGATGCTACATGAGCAGAGCTCTCCTCTGAGCTACTTGATTAGCATGTTTAGCTGCACCTGTTGCAGTGGGACAATTTACATCTGGGTCTTTTTTTTAATCATATTGAAATGATCTATTTGTTTGATGAAATGTAAAATATGATCATCATATTATTATCAGGAATTATACCCTTTAATTAATGCATTTCACTAAAGTAAATCCACAGATTGTCAAGAAACTTTTAGACACACACACACACACACACACACACACACACACACACACACACACGCACGGGGCTGTGTTGGCAGCCTGTGTAGAGCCACATTACTCAATGAGCGGCTGTCTTGAGGGAAGTGGCTGCACAATGAAACGGCCTCGTGTGTTTACGTTCGCTGGTGTTGATGACAGGAATAAATCTCTCCTCATGAGGACAACAACCGCCGGAGACTTCCGACTAAAGACGCGTCAAGCATCCAGACTATTTTTCACTTTTGTCATGACCAGAAAAAAAAGAGAGTAAAGGCCTTAATATTGCTTATTAGACGTGAAAAGGTAAACTAACCATGTGATGGAAAGAATGAATGAGTCAAAGGCGTATTTATGTAATATTCATAAATCGGATATTGGTTAACTTTGGGCAAATTGGAATGATGAGACTGCGCACATTTACGTGGTGTGTGGTTCATAACGGCCAGCACGTGTTGACATAAACACATCTTCATCTCTCATCAGAATAATTATGTGTTTGTAAAGCAGCACCGCTGCAAAAAATACCACATCTCAGGTTTCAATCAGGAAAAATAATACGCATATGATTATGATAGTGTAACTATTATTTTAGATAATCATATAAACATTACATCACTGCAATAAAAGTACCACAGACACACAAGAATATTGTGGCGCTATTCCCCAAAAAAAATAATTAAAATGAACAATCAACCAATCACCATTTAGTGAAAGACTTAAACAAGTTAGACCCTAATAGTATTAAATAAAGTATTATTATCTATTTATTAGCGTTTATTCGACAGGCTGATTCATTTCGGATTAACGAAAACATGTTTTAATAAATGTTTAAGAGAGTTGGTTTGGAGGCTTTGATTGGAAACAGCTTCAGGACTTTAACACAAATAAAAGCTGCTTTAATGTTCAAAATTAATTTATTTACAGATGTTCTGAAATCGTTTATGCCAGATATAGAGATTATAAACATACTGTAAAGGGTTCTTATGCAAATTAATTTAATTCATAGATCAAAATATAAAATTCGTTTTTTGTTTTAAGAAATCACAAAAATCCACAAACGAAAAACAATCGATTTTTATCGAATTTAGCAGTCAGGAGGGACATAATGGAGAAAATATATAAATGTATTTATTAAAAAAAAAAAGTCTGGTTAACACTGAAGCCAAGGAACTTCAGCTACCTAAAATAAAATACACGTTTGAGTAAATCATTTTCACATATTTTTGGCTTTAGAGAGAGAGAGAGAGAGAGAGAGAGAGAGAGAGAGAGAGAGAGAGAGAGAGAGAGAGAGAGAGAGAGAGAGAGATGCTGGATCTTGATCAGTCTCTCTCTCCGCCTCCACGCTCTCGTGACTCTTCTCTCAGTTTATTCTTAATTGTCTGATTGTTGCTCGGCTTCGCTTCTTGGGTGCAGATCTGATATTAATTAGGACGACAGAGCCTCGCGGATTGTATTTAATCATATGTATTTGCGTTACTCAGCAGTCCTGTGCGTAACGGCATCCATACTATCAGTATCCATTCTATCGACACGGATGTGCAGCTTCAAGGAGAGGAAATGTATCAGGGCATAATGACCAACCACGGACCCCACTCCTATGAGGCCGGATTTCTGCACAACGCCTCGACGGGCACCTCCCCGGTTTATGTGCCCACGACCCGGGTCGTCACCCCCATGATGCCGGCGCTGCCATACCTCCAGACGCCCGGTGCGTCGCAGCAGAGCAGCCCCGCGTCGAGCCACTCAGCCTGGGCGCAGCCGTGCGCCGACACGGTGCCCTCGTACAACCACTCCCCGGTGTCTCCGCGCTTCGCCTTCTCCACCAGTCCGCCTCTGTCCTCCGGGGTGCCCACGGCCCGGGACACGGCGGCTTCTTACAGCAGCCCGCTAAACATCTCTGCCAACGGGAGGGAGCACTACAGCGCCCGGAGCCTCAGCGGGTCGTATCACAGCCCCTACCCGGCCTACATGAGCCCGAACGTGGGTGGAGCGTGGCCTGCGTCCCACTTTGAGAGCCCAGTCCTCCACGGTCTCCAAACCGGTGCTCCTCATGGCGCAACACGGCACCCAAACATCGGTGAGCAAAACGTTTTTCATTTAGCATTTCTATATTTTGTTGACAAATAAAATGTGTTCTGACTTCCAGACAGAAATGTAAATAATGTCAAACTATGAGCTTCACTGTCACAGCAACAAGAAATAAGTGCAAACCAGTAAAAGAGAGAAGCATGTCCTTTATTTATGTCAACGATGAACGACAATAGGCCCACAGTTTATGGCCATCAAAAACAAACACGAAGGAGGGGAAAGGTTGCCAGGCCTGAAACAAATACGTGTTTGTTAAAAGAACAACAGAGTTCTCCTGAAAACGAAAAATAAATATGCAAGTGAGGTATATAAATAATCTATCTATTAAACTTCAAGATGAAGGCATGTCGTTTATTAGCTGACAGAACACACTCCACATTTATTTAAATTATGATTTTAAAATTACAAATAAATCCATACGTCATTACAATGATACAATACAACACGAGTATTCACGATACAAAGCGAATCAATTAGACGTGCTGGAATTATGACCATGAGTTATTTGTTCATCACACTTCTGCTGATGTCTAACACGTCCAAACGAAACATGGCGCGAGCATGTTGTGTTTTTATTCATAAGGCCCTATTTGATTAAAAGAAGAGTCACCGCGGACAGTTACAGGCTGCACGTGAGGCCGATCATCACTGAGACGTGGTCATCAGTTCAGCGCGAGGCCTGCAGAACCACCAAAGGCCGGTTCCACCTTCTGGTTCTTGATCGCGATTTTTAATTCACTGATGTCTGTTTTTTATTATTAAATGGAAACATCTGTAACTGTTCATAATAATGTTCTATTGGATTCCTAAAGGATACGTTGAACCCGAGAGGATCGTTTGATCTCGCGGTTATTTGAAAGCATTTCTGCTTCTGGTTCTATATGAATTATTCATATTTAATGAATATTAATGAGGCGACTTTTTACACGTAAAAACAATTAAATAACGTCATTGAGTGAAATTCATTCATGCTTTCTTCATTTTGACTTTTATTTTAAATAATTTTGGAAACATACATTTTAATTTAAATACCAAATTGTGTGATGATTTCCTTCATGAATAAACTAAAAACAATAGGCCAGTATCGAGTATTAATGACAAATAATAATATAATATTTAATTTAATACTCAAATGTGAAAAAACATAACACACATGTTTGGTTTATCTTCATGAATGTTGGAGCTTTAGGAAGGAATAATGAACTGAACGTGAACTGATAACAGTTTATATGGATTATGGTTTATGGTTTATGGGTTGTGTTTGGTTGTGGTCTTGTGAGGTCAGATCTGATTAGAAGTGAGTGAAGAATCTGATCCTCACACCTTCATGAAGAGTCAATTATTCAGATACAGTGAAAACACTTTGTATTCAAATAAGCAGCTTTGATGTCAGCATATAACTTGATGATGCGGATGTGAATCTATAGCTGAACTCTGGATTATTATACTATATTCAAACACATTGATTTGTCCGTTTTTTTGATGACTGCTCTACTTTCCTAGCATTAATAATCATCGTTGTGTTTGTTTGGCTCCTGTTTCTTCCATTATCTACATGTTCGTCCTAATCTGAAGGGCCGGATCATTATTAAAGTTATTATCACTTATCATAATTAGTTTTATCTTATTAATAGTTGAGCAACAGACGATTACTTTCTTCGTTTATAGTTTCCATGTTCTGTCTGACGCGCTGCTCTTCAACACGTTTCGTGTGGTGATCATTTGAATAATGGCCTCTTTTAACTGTTTGATCAGCTGTTCGGTGTGATGATATCAGCATTGATCCGCACTGACCTTCATCTGATCACAATCAAACTGTTTACTCACCGCTTCTCTCCAGAGACGCTTCAGGCTTCAGCTCATTGTTTTACACTCACGTGAAACCAAAGCTCAGTGTTTGATGATTATTAAATATGTATTTGTTGGCGTTGAGCCGCGCAGTGAAGGTCTCTGTTGTTCTGTTGGTGAGAAGCTCTGAGAAAATAATCACAATCAGCGTAAATTCTAAACTTAAATTCTTCAAAACATTTGTGAAAATATTTTTTGAATTGTTTAAAATTCACTTGAATTGAGTTTGTATTGATTCCTTATATGACATAGTTTATGAGGGATCATATCTGTGCTGTCACTGACAGGACGATGATGATGATGATGAAGCTTCTTCCTCTGGAGTACAAAATAAAAAACAAACTGACGACTTCAACAGTTTAGTACTTTCATCATGTTGGCCACTAAGTGACGTACATATTCTTACAGTTAAGTAAACATTTAGTGAAAATAAATAAATAGAGTAAAGTCAAATTTAAAAAGCAGTGAGGATGAAATGTATGAAATACAAAATGATAATTATTTAATGTACAAGAAATTACAAGGATGTAAAAACAAGTAAAACTCCTGTACTGAAAATATTATTTAAATAAAAGTATGTATTATTAAAAAAAATACTTTAAGTATTAAACCTGAACGTTTTCAATACAGAAACAATGAATCTGTGAGTTACTCTAATATATTTATCATCATTACAGGATTATTACTACATTAATTTGTCAGAAGAATTTAATCTTGGATGCTGGAGTTGATTTGAACTATTTCATAAACTGATTGGTAGTTCAATTTACAATGCATCATATTATACACACTCATCTTATGTTCTTTCTTTAAAACAAAATGTGTAACTATTTGTCAAATAAATGTTATAAGTGCATAAAGTTGCATCAAACGGAAATGAACTACAAGTACCTTAAACTAGGTAGAGTACAGTACTACAGCATTGAGAAAGGCCCCTCCATTATTATTATTATATATTGTATATCAGTGATGATCATAGGTTTTGCATGTAAAGTCTTATTATCAAACGTCATCAGTGAGCACAGCTGAAGGTCCCGTGTCAGTGTGACGTCTCAGAACAGCAGATAAATATGATACAATGAATATTGTGCTTTTAAACGCTGCACTGTAACGCCTTGTCCACCGTCACCACTGTGACGAAGGAAACACGCAGTTAAAAGCTGCGCGGGACACGTTCAGTCTTCACACATGTCACAGGTGCTTTCACCTTTGTCCCCTTAGCGTCAGCGTCCCCTGATAAAGACACACGCTGACGTTTACTCAGTGGAACGACGTGAAGCTCCATTCAGACACGCGGACGCCGCGGCGCTTCTCTGGTGTATTGTCTGGCGCTGCTGCGTTGTGTTGGCTGCACATGGCTCAAGGTCAGCTCGCCCTGCTGTGTCCGTTTGGCTCCCAGCCTTGGAGGAGGCCTGCACGTGTGTCAGAACACTGCAGCGAGGGAGGAGCCCATGGAGGCCAGATTCATACTTTTGTTTATTCTATATTACTATTTATAATACATATGCACGGTGGAGCGTACGCTTAAAATAATCTGATTTAAATGTGGCTTTTACGGTTAATGTGTGAGCGTTTTGCACATTTCCTTAATCTATTCTCAGCGAACCTCACAGTCGTAGATGAATATAGTCACTTTTACCGTCACCATCAAACCGCTGATTGATGCCTCCTTCCCCTGAAAGGCTAAGTGCTTCTGCAGAGATATGTGCAACATTGCATGAGATGTCATGCAAACTGAGAGAGAGAGAGATACAGACACAAAGTCTCCATTTGAATGTGATGGAGCTCTATTCCGTCTATGTTTCCAGCCGACTCTTATCTGTCGGAGGTGGAAGATAAGGAGGGATTCCAGCCTGCTGTTGGGTGGGCCTTAGACTGCGGCCTGCTCCTCCTGCTGGTGCAGAGATGCTCCTGCATTTGGCAATCAGAGTTTGACGGTGCAAGGAAGTGTTTATTTAGGAGGGTGGAGAACATTGTAATGTGGCATAAAGTCAGCTTGACCAGGATGCATTTGTTTTTGAGTTCATCCACTGCAGTTATGACGGTTAAAGAACTCTTTACATGCATTGAGCAGATCACTGTCCGATCCAGATGAGGCTGAAGGGAAGAGAAAAACGGATGTTTTTGGGCTCATCACTTCTTTCTTGTCGTCCTCCATCAGACCTGTTCGATGACTTTGCTGAGGGCCGAGAGTGCGTGAACTGCGGGGCGATGTCGACCCCCCTGTGGAGGCGGGATGGTACAGGCCACTACCTGTGCAATGCCTGCGGACTGTACCACAAGATGAACGGCATCAACAGACCTCTTATCAAACCTCAACGACGGCTGGTGGGTGACCGTGGAGCAGTGCAGTGTGGATACATTCACCTGCAGTGTGCCTCAGGGAGAATGGATGCATTTAGTTTCTCTGCTTCTTTTTTTAACGTAGAACTCTGACATATTTTATATGCTGCAGTCTGCCTCGAGGAGAGTTGGCCTGTCCTGCACCAACTGTCACACCACCACCACCACCTTGTGGCGACGGAACGCAGAGGGCGAGCCGGTCTGCAACGCCTGTGGGCTCTACATGAAACTCCATGGGGTAGGTGCATCTCTGCTACCACTTTAAGAACATTTATACTTTAAATTAAAACGGATCATTCACATTCTTTTTAAAAACGGATCTTTAGAAATGAGTGGATCCTGTGAATCTGGATCACACCTTTAGGTATTTATCTCTCTCCAGCCTTCATAGACGCTACACTTCTCCTGCTTCTGTCTGCTGTTGACGGCTAAAGGTAAAGGTTATGTATTTGTTCTTGTGTCTTGACAGGTACCACGACCTCTGGCCATGAAGAAAGAGGGGATCCAGACCCGCAAACGCAAACCCAAAAACCTCAACAAGTCCCAAGCTGGTGAGCTTCAAAACCACATGCGCTTAGGTTGGTGCAGATATGTAGATATAGATATTAGATTAAGAAGATGTTACTGCAGCTAAGACGTACTAAAAAAGGCAGGTTTGCGTGTGCATACTGCCTGTGAATGTGTACTGACTTCAGCTCTGGTGCTCCACAGGGACCCCAGGCAGTGATGGGACTCCAGTCACGCCAAGCAGCACTCCCAGGGCCTCCACCACCTCTGAGGAGCCTCGACAGATAAAGACAGAGCCGGACACTCACAGCCTGTACACACACCACAGCGCTCACGCACAGGTCCGACACCTTTTCAGTCACATTTCAGAGAATTGTGAGTCTGTATATTAGAGTCTGTGATTGTGATGATGAAAGAGGTACACGCCCTCAATCACATTCAGCTACAACCTAATAAACACAGAACATAGTACTACCTAAAGGCCTAATGACAAGGCCCAACATGCCCTTTAAGATTAGGATTATAAAACAACAGTTGAGATACAACTATTATGATCCGGATTGAGTATTATATTGCATGTATTATATTGATATTCGTCCCACATGCCAACTGATATGACAATGAAAGGAAAGGTCAAAGTCTCCATCTATGCAGGAGCGATCACGTGACAGACTCCTGTACTGGCCTTCTCACCATGTTCTACTCCATCCCTCTAGATTTCAGCTCTGCCAGCCTACATGGCCGCTCAAGGCGGGGCCATTCCTCTCAAGATGTCCCCTGGGGGCCACGGCGTGTCTTCTGGCTCCAAAGCTGAGCCCTGGAACAACCTCATCCTGGCCTAGAAGACCCGCAACACAGCGTTTCAAAGCACACCGGTTAAAGTCTCCAGAGAGACGAGCGTCTCCAGGAAGCAGACCGCCGCTCTGGATGCAGACGTTCCTGCAGCCTTCACACCGTTCAGCGTCTTCAGTGCAGCGCTTTGGGACGAATGTTTGGGCGGCACAAAAGAAGTGGAGATCTTTGACAGAAGGGCACAGATCCTGTGCGTTCGATGGACTGAATGGAGTTTGTTAAAGAGCAGCACTGTGATTAAACAACTCTTGATGTGAAAACTTTATTTTTGGTCACTCTACCGTTCCAGTGCAGGGCCATTAAGTGACAGATACTGTAGCATAAACCAGTGATAACAGTAGTGACCCGTCTTTATCTCCCAGAGGTATTTTTATTTAAATATATTTGTTTTCAATTTCATATTATTACGGACAGTTTTGCTAAATCATGAAAATAATCACAAGAAGCACACGTTGATGTCAAACGTCTCACCACAGAGGAGTTGTATGAGTGTTCTTAAAGGGTCAAAGGGTCAACTCACAATCAGAACAACGAGATCGTCGCACGCTCATACGGCATCTTCTTGCAGATATGAAATCACAGTGCAATGGAGAAGAATGGAAATTATATTTAAAAAATGTGATACCAGTGATTGTAAAGAACAGGTGTAGTTTCATCTAAGTGCACAAAGAAAAGCTAATCAGGAGCATTTATCATGAACGTACTGTAAGAGAGAATCCCTGAATCCACCAGAGGAACGACCTTAAACACCATCTCCCACTCAGTGGCTTCTTGTTCCTGGCTCTGACCTAACCTGTGTGCCTTTTTGATTTTAAAATGTTAAAAAAAAGACATGTCAGTATGGACACCTCTATGAAAAAACACATGAAAAACTACCTATGCAGCGAGCAAGCTGCACATGATGAAGTCACTGTACATAGCTCCCTCTGCTGACAGGAGAGCAGAAGTGCATCCATAAAACAGCTTAATCTCCTTTAATCCTGCTAGTATTTATTATGAAACCCACGCAGCCGTCTAGCCGTCATCTATAAGCTGAAGGTTGTTTGGCTTTATGTCGGTGCATTGTATCAAAACTGTACAGATTATTACTTTCATTTGCTCGTGACAATCATGGGGCAACGCGAGTAAACGTGAGGCGTCGACACATGCAGTAACCAACAAATATATGAGCATATGTGTAAAAAAACTCCACTCCAGTATAATTGTAATACACCATTTGAGTTATATTGTAAAGACACAGTGAGCGATGTCTCAGTGTGCACTAACACTACCTGATGCCCTCTGTGTGCAACTGTAGCTCTACTGAGGAAACTAATAAAGACAAAAGCATTTTGACAGGATGCAAATGGTATGTATGATATCAAAGTTTGGTGTCATTCACTCCACTTCTAATGCACACCAAACGTGTGTGATGTACGGTACATACAGTATATATATATATATATATATATATATATATATATATATATATATATATATATATAGTCTTGGCTTCTTCATCGTCTTTGTGAAGAGGATGGTTATCGGACAACTTGCGGAGCTTCTTCTGAAAACTGAATCCTTCCAATTTCTAAGTATTCTTTTGTGAACTTTGCAATATCTGTGATGAAGAGCTGGACGGTACAGTGATTGAAGTCGTCAGTCAGCTTCTCCCTGATGAGCTCAGCGTATTTGCTCTGCACCATCTCCTTCCAGCAGAGTTGGAACGTGAGCCTTATTTGATCCTGGATGGCGTCAGATAACTGTGAACTAAAAGCATAATCAAGTGCAAACGCACATCCTCTTTCTAGATATTCCTCAAAGCTTTCACTTTTTTCTGAAAGCAGAACCTGTGCTGCCTCGACCACGGTGTTCGCCTCCTGTGTGCAGATTTCTTTCTCCTCTTCTGGTAAGCTTTCAAACATACAATGCAGATCTTTAAAGTAGCTCTTCCAGTCCTGTCCAGGCACAATGTTTATCAAAGCAAAACTCGCAGATCTCAGGAGGTGTTTCACGGCAGTAAACACAACTTCACATAAGGGATTCATTTCAGCGTTGTCAGCTGCTTTAACGTAGCTCTTGTGGTCCTCGCTCTGATCCATACAGTCCACTTGGCTGTAGTTAATGTCCTTGAAGAGATTTTCTTTAGTTCCTTTGAATCCCCAGCATTTCAAATAACCAATATGAGTCTTGACTCCATACACGCTCCTCCACTCCAGAGCTTTCTGCACCAGGTTCAGCATGCATGCCTCGCTTTTTCTAGCCAAACACGGGCTGTTCATGGTGAAAACGTACACCTTCCATTGCTCTGAGACAAACTCGGACTCTAGGAGTTCCTGCGTTTGTTTGATAATGATGTCCTCGCTGTGTTTTCCGTTGTTGTAATTAGGATAATACGGTCCATACATGACGACCTCTTCTTGTTTCTCAATAACGGCCCACGAATGCTGTTTATCTTCTGCGCCACATTCCTCGGTGATGTCATGGTGAAACTCCAAAAACTTCTTGTTGACGGACTCGTTGAGTGAAATGTCACCGTTGACTTGTCTGAACTTGAGATGCCCCAATACTCTCTTGACGGAGTGTTGTGTGTCGGCCCAGGATGACATCTGCTCCAAGAAGAAGCTCCTGGTTCTCCCTCCGTTCACACGGGCTTCAGGTGTGCAGCTCGTCCTGACACAAAGATATCGCATATAAGTTTGAGCGAATACCACAAAAACACTGTGAAACTGGTGTCATTCATGAATATGTTTTTAAATTTCCAAGCACAAAGTCCAAGTGGACAAGTGCTAACATTTTAAAGGAACAGTTTGACTTATTTGCGTTCTTGAGAGGATAGATTCTCTCTCATGTCTGTCAAAGAGCAGCGTGTGGATCTAGTGGCGTATAGAGGTGAGGTTGCATTTCAACTGAATTCCTCTCCGCTCCCCCCTCCCTATTCATTCCTGTCACAGAACCACAGCGGCCTGCAGGTATCATAAAAACGTGAAACTGTGGACTATGTGAAGAGGACCTGCTCCCTGTGTAGATAGGAAGGAGCCATTATAAGGTAACAAAAACACAACAACTCTAAGATTCACTTTCTGCCAATGAATCCCCCTAAATCCTACACACTGGCTTATATGTGCATATGGTTGAAATATATATATATAGCGTGATTATACTGTGGGAAATATGTGAAAATAATGGTAATAATATACTGTTATACTGTTACTCTGACGCTTTTGCGGCATGACTAAGAGGAAATAAAAAATGTGTCACCTGAAATACCCTCTGTCCCAAAGCAACCCAGCTGCATAAATGAACCTCGACTTTCCTGTTGAAACACGTCGCTTAAGACAACTTCATATGTATATTGTAAGTATACATATATATATATATATATATATATATATATACACACTCTGCATCTCTGTCAGTCTCACCTCTGTGCTGCAGAGTTTTAAGACTGACCCAACACTTCTTTTCATATCCATTAAACGGAGGTTGTTTACGGCTCAACCTGAACAATAACTGGTTGATTATCATGTGGGATCAGAGAACAGGGTATGAGCAGTGGCTGTTGAAATGAATGAAATGCTGTTTGGTTGCAACATTAGTTGATGGTTTCGCTGACAGAATAAAATAATTTCAGAGCTTATGCTTCAGCAAATTCAACAAAAAAGTCAGACACTATGAGGATGCAAGGACAAGTCTGGTCCCCTCTCTGTCATGTTTTTTGTCAAAGGAAGAACTGAGTTTACTCACATGGGAAGGTCAAACCAGACTCCTTCGCTCCGGTATTTCAGGAATCCAATTCAATTGAAAGGTATCTCCTGTTGTCTCTCGTAGGGTCAGAGGAGGACATGTAGACCGTTCTCCTGATTACAAGAGGAACAGCTCTGACAGACAGAGGGGGACGAGGGACAGCTGATGGGTTGCACCTCCAACACGTTCACCTGGAACTGCCTGAGAGTTTGTGACTTTCAGCACTGAGCTCCTCCTCTTGGTAACGCTCATGTAGATATTATCAATCCATGCACACTGTGGATGTAGTGCCTCTTTTTTGGCAAGCTTGTGTGTGTGTGTCTGTGTGTGTCATCAACTGTCTTGCGGTGTCCTCAGCTATCTTTTTTTTTTCCCCGCCAGATTAACAATTTCACAGAAGCTTGCAGAGGAGAAGTAGACGACAAATGGCAACGAATGACATTCTTCTGGTTCATTTCATGGGTCAGGTGCATTCATGGAAGCTGTAGTGTGACACAAACACTGTTGTAGGAGGTTGGCTGCGGTCCATAACCGGTGATGTGGTGATATATTAAAACCATGTTGAACTGATCAAAACAACACCGTGGAGGTTTGATGCCTGCGGCTATCTGCCTCTATAGCAACAACACACATTGTAATCAATCTCCTGTGTGCTTTCATGTGGCTTCTGAGAAATGCTGTCAGCTGATGGAGGAAAACATGTACAGACAGTGTCGCTTTAAGACGACAGCATGCAAATACAGAAGAGGAGACTGATGCTACAACCAGTCATGCAGAGTAACACGTCTGACAGGATCTGGGTGTTTCTCTGCTCTGGGTTTCTCATCGGGTCATGGGTTGTTTCAGAGCTGAAATGCTACAATAAAGGTATTCACTTATTTTACCTAAAATGTCTCAACACATATTTTATGGACTGACAGGAAATGGTATCACGGCCTTCCTGGTGCCCAGAGGATGAATCCCAATGACTCTGGTGTTCCTCTGACTTGTTCTCTTGCATCACTAACAAGTTGTCCATTGAGTGAAATTCCTCAGCTGCCGTTTGAGGAATTGCCATAAAACGTGCTGCAGACGTTCATGTCCCCCTCAGGATGATTTGTAATCACTTTGTGGATTCCCTGACTTGTCGTCTCACGCCATCATCAACATTAGAATGTGTTAAAAGGTCTGGTTTATGAGCAAATACCTTTGTTTACTTTTAATTAAGTTAAAGTTATTTCATCTAATGTTAGCATACTAACACACTAAATTAAGATGGTGAACGTTGATAAACATCTTTTTTTCCCCATTATGACAAAGTCATGACCCAAACTACTTTGCCTTTCATTGGCTTACCTTGATATTCTTACACTAACCCTAACCAACCTTACTTCTCAGCCCTAAACCTAACCAACCCAACCAAAAACCACAACCAGTACTAACCACACGACACGGGCCGAAGGAACGAAAGGAACACGGGGCCGAGGGAAGGACTGAGGAAACACAGGGCTGAGGAAACATAGAGCGGAGGGAACTAAGAGAACATGGGGCCGAGGGAAGGACTGAGGGAACATAGGGCTGAGGAAACAGAGGGCTGAGGAAACATAGAGCGGAGGGAACTAAGAGAACATGGGGCCGAGGGAAGGACTGAGGGAACCTAGGGCTGAGGAAACATAGGGCTTAGGAAACATAGGGCTGAGGAAACATAGAGCGGAGGGAACTAAGAGAACATGGGGCCGAGGGAAGGACTGAGGAAACATAGGGCTGAGGAAACATAGGGTTGAGGAAACATAGGGCGGAGGAAACATAGGGCGGAGGAAACATAGGGCTGAGGAAACATAGGCCGGACCCCCGTCATGGTCATGGGGAGCATGATAGCATAATAGCATTAGCATTTAGCTCAAAGCACCGCTGTGTGTTCAGTCTCAAAGAGCTGCTGTATTGACTGCCACTCCTTTTTACTGCAGAAAAGCATTATGCAATTTAAATACAGGTGCAACACACACACACACACACACACACACACACACACACACACACACACACACACACACAGACAGACAGACAGAGAGACATTTTTCACAGTAGACTTTTGGCATAAGTAGAGGAAAAGCACAGGTGCAACAAATGATCAAAGGCTTGGCTCTATTCAAGTGTTCCAGTGCCAATTGGCTGTCGAGGTGGACACCGTCTCTGCTGGCTCGCTGTCACACTGTCACGGCTTACCGGGACGCTTAGAGCCATCGTTAATGAAATTAGTTGCACCTGTGCTTATGACACGTAAAACAGTCTGCTGTGAAAAGGCTCTATTTCTCAGGGGTCTGTTCCCTGAACTGAACTTATTTGTTGTGAGAGAGAGTTTGATCATCTAGATCTAAAGCATCCCGGTTCTCACTGTGTGTGCGTCAATTGAATCAATTCGTTACGGAGACCCTCATACTTCCAGGCTATTTTGTGCCAGGTATTACATCAGAGAGATTCATTTAGCTTTTGATGGAATAATATACACTGTCACACTCTCCTTTTGCTGTGTGGGTGTTTGTGTGCTACCAGCTGTATTATTGTACAATTCCACATGACAATATTTGTACTTGATAGTGTTTTATTGGTGCCTGCATATATGTGTACATATGTGTGTGAAACTGCAAGCAAGAGAGAGAAGTTAAACTCATTTAAACTCATAACAAAATATATTTTGCAGGCAATTCATACATCAAGTTGTATTTAATTTATGAAAAGTATTCCAACTTCATAGTCTCGTCACTATTTGTAAATATTGTATCCTAATATACAATTCATATTTAAAACGTTAGAGTATATAGTGTATTCTGTAGCTTTATTTATTTATTTATTGTGTATAGTTGATGGTCATAGCATATGTAATATCTAATACATTATATGTAATACACTTTTTTTTTAAAGTTACTTAAACGATGCGTATTCTCTTGTACTTCAGTTGCAGAGATATTACAGTTTTACTGCTTGGGATCAAACAAATGTACTCTTTCATGTTAAGGATTTAATAAATAATCCTAAAAATGATAATAACCTTTATGTATTTGCCTCACAGTTAGTCGAACAAACACAATATATACACAAATAAAGTGTGTGTGTTCATAAAATAAAGCTCAGATGGTGTTTGAACAGTGTGTTCGAACACCTACCAGCTCTCAGTCCCATGATTACATAACTCCAATGAGCAGGTACGGTGTCCCTTAAGGGAGAGTCACGGACCAATCAGAAGCCGCGCTCCACTGCCCGTCTGCTTAGGCGGGGCATCACACCAGACGCTCTGCTCGCTCATTGGACACTGAGCGCTATGACCATGACTCGCCAACCAATCAGAGGCGTCAGTCGATCTGGCGACTCGCCTCGCTCTCTTCATGGTGCCGCTGCTGCTGCTGCATCTCAGCGACGCGTCGCTCTGATGGGGAACATCTCTCCAGGGTCTACACATCAGTCAGTCAGAGGACCAGCTGAAGACCAGAGGCAACATGGACGTCCTGAAGTCACTGGGACACCCGGAAGAGATATTCAACCTGTTCAAATTCAAGATGGGGGGATGCAGAGCCTTCATGCGAAAGTTGGATTATGTGAGTAGACCCTCCGTTTTATTCTGAGAATAAACGTGTCAGATGACTATGAACGCAACATGCAAGACGGATACACTGGTTGCAGTTACAGGTTTGCCTCTCGGATCAAGTAGCGCATGATGGTCCCCCTTTGAACGCACCACAGACCGACACGGGACGTCACATAGGCCTGTTCACAGTCAGGCTGCCCGGTAGTGGATTGACCTAAATGGTAATAAGAGAGTCAGCTCGTTGAACTACTTAGATCTCGCGCTCCCGTGTTGGCTCAGACGTACACAAACAGACATGACCGTTGATTTGGGATTTACGTTACATAATGAGCTTGGACGGTTCAACGCCGGGGATGGATGATGTGCGCATGTCTCACGGCTAATCCCTGTGTTTAACACCAATGTGACCCAGAGAGACAGAGAGACAGACAGAGAGACAGACAGAGAGAGAGACAGACAGAGAGAGAGACAGACAGAGAGAGAGAGACACAAAGACAGACAGACAGAGAGAGATGCATAGACTGCATCATGGTGTGACCAGTGGGTCTTTAGTCGTCCTTTATTGGGGTGGGCAGCATTATTAAGTGAAGCAGACAAAAGTTTAACTGAATTCAACGTGAAGTCTGAGATCCATGTATATCATGTAGCAACTTCCTCAAACAGCTCCTGTCACCTTCAGGGTCCTGTTGTGGTTTAACTCACTCTCTAGCTGTAATTCTCAAGTCGAACCTGCTTTAATCGAGCTCGAATCCAAATCTAATCCTGTTTATTCCCATCCAGCTAATGTTGGTTCTTTGAAAGCAGTCTGAAGAATTGTCTCGAGTAACACTGCGCTCTTATTTTGAAATACAGGCAAGATGAGCAGAGAGTTGAAACCATGATCAACATTCACATCATTGGCTCAGTGATCACGTGATTGCCCTTGTGAGAGACATGACGTGCAAGACATGTGTCGACATAAGTCACATTTGATGTGTTCCTGCATTATTACGGGTGCCGTTTGTGTTCATGTTCTCCACACGTACTGTTGAACAGTTACATATCACCAGAGGTCACGTGGTTCATGTGATTAGAGCTGCTAACAACATTGAGTTATGCAGTTAAAGTAGTAGAAGAAGAAGCAGATTGTGGAATAAACAGCTGGTGTTGTTATGGGTCGAGGTGGGCGGAGCGACGTGATCATAACAGCAGATCTACAAACGCTGCGCAGAGACCCTGCTCAACTGCGCAGCGAGGCGATCAGAGGAGCGCTTCATTTAGCTCCCCCCCTCCCCACAAAGAAGCGTTTTTTCACCTCCCTCGACCCCTCAGCTCGCGTGCCCTCTAGCCTACATGTTTGAAACTCCCCCACCCGCCGTGGCGTCGACATGTTCAGCGTCGTGTTGTAGCTGCGGGTCGTGTCGTGCCGTCAGGTTATTCGTATGGCCGGAGCTTGCTGCAAGTGTCCGGTCTCGCTGTCCTTGTTCAAGCGCTCTCTCTCGGTTGCACCACGGGGCTGCGGGTCCGCTCCTCGGTCGCTCCTGCTGGGCTGGAGGCTAGGTGAGCGGGGCCTGCAGGAGGCCGCCCGACCCTCCAGCGCCCTCCGACCCGCAGGCTTTTACCGACACACGGGCTTCCTCTGTCTCTCCCACCAGGAGTCCATGAGTGAGAGTCTGCGGACCTGCTACCTGTACCTGAACCAAACCAGCCGGAGTTTTGCAGCTGTGATCCAAGCGCTGGACGGGGAGTTGAGGTGGGTGAGAGCTGGCTGCATGGGGGTGTGTCTGTATGCATGCATGCGTGCCTTCTTTCGTGAAGGGCATAACCTGGGGCGTTGGCTGGGGTTGCTTCCCTTTTCGGCACATGCTTTATGTTACTGAGAACAGTTCAGACATGCTTGGATTGGATGCATTTCTCCAGGAAAGAGTCAACAACTAAATGTCGGCATGTCCTGTGGAGACACGATAATGTCTGGTAGCAAAACGCTAAGAAGGCGTTTCAATAGATAGTATAGCCTCAATAAACCACAATGCACTGCAACCCAAGCCTGTTTACCAGTAACAATACACATGTAAATCTCCACTATAATACAATATGTCTGTTGTGTGATGAAGTTGTCTCCTGTCTTCCTGATCCAGACATGCGGTCTGTATTTTCTACCTGGTGCTGCGAGCGCTGGACACAGTGGAGGACGACATGACCATCCCTCTGGACAAGAAGGTTCCCATGCTGAATGACTTCCACACCTACCTGTACCAGGACGAGTGGCGCTTCACCGAGAGCCAGGAGAAAGACCGGCAGGTTCTGGCTGACTTTCCCACGGTCAGTAGCGCTGCATGGTGGTACAATTCAAGTTGGTGTGATGGCATGTGAGGAAATGTCTCAAGCGAAGTCTCTCAGATTAATAGCTGTTATTAATCTGTATCTCTAATCTTCATGTGAACTTGCAACCCAGATATCACTGGAATTCAGAAACCTCGCTCAGGAGTACAGAGACGTCATCTCTGAGATCTGCCACAAGATGGGAGTGGGAATGGCCGAATTCCTGGAAAAGAAAGTGGGATCCATGAAGGAGTGGGACCAGGTAAACCTCAACCTGGTTTTACAAATGTGTTACGACAACATGTGTTCGAAGCACTACAGGGACATGTGTTTAAATGGCAATAAGAAATACACAACTTAACTGTCTGTGGTACCTTTAGAGATGATCAGAGCACTGAGAGACACTGGGATGTGTCTCTCTTCTTCCATCTGTCTTAACAGTGTATTTTCAGACGACGTTGAATAGATGTTTAATTATGGTTGTCACAGTGACTGTGTGTGTGTGTGTTCAGTCATAAGCATGTTGTCATACAGACCGTGCTGTGACAGTAAAAAGTGAGTGTCTCATTCTCTGTGTGCAGTATTGCCATTACGTGGCGGGGCTGGTCGGTATCGGTCTGTCTCAGCTGTTCTCTGCGTCCCAGCTGGAGGACCCCGAGGTGGGGCGCGACACCGAGCTGGCCAACTCCATGGGCCTGTTCCTCCAGAAGACCAACATCATCCGAGACTATCTGGAGGACATAACGGAGGGACGGGCCTTCTGGCCACAAGAGGTACGAACGTGTTCCTTTGTCCCGTTGTGAGAAAATGCTTCTGAATACTTTAGTGTGTTTCTCATTTCCACTGTGCTTTATGAAATGTATTTTATTTTATTTACATTATTATGTGCGTATTGATTTAAAGACACAGTACCGCATGTGATGTGTTCGTACCTTGTTTCCCTTTGCAGGCTTGGAGTCAGTTCGCAGGTCGCCTGGAGGACTTGGCCCAGCCGGAGAAGCTGGAGTCGGCTCTGTCCTGTCTCAACCTGCTGGTCACTGATGCGCTGCGACACGTTCCGGACGTCATCGCCTACCTGTCCCGCCTGCGCAACCAGAGCGTCTTCAACTTCTGCGCCATTCCACAGGTAAGCGCTGAGCCGCTACTCGCCGAGTTCCAACGGTGCAGTGATTTTGATTTGTGTGACCTAATAGTTGAAGAGCTCATTAGTGTGCTGTTAGCTTTTTATCACTTCGGCATGGATACATGCAGTGTCTTAAGGATCATTAGATGTCGTATACCTCACCCATCTTCCCACATTTTTCATTAGACGCTGTCAAGACAAATTAAGTTTCTTTTCTCTCTTTAAGTTCTTCCAGTTAACTAAATGTTGCACCTCTCCTGACCAGGTGATGGCGATAGCGACGCTGTCGTCGTGCTACAACAACCCCATGGTGTTCCAGGGAGTGGTGAAGATCAGGAAGGGACAGGCGGTCACCCTCATGATGGAAGCCACCAACATGAGCGCCGTGCAGACCATCATCTCCCAGTACAGCCAGGAGGTGTGTGTGTGTGTGTGTGTGTGTGTGTGTGTGTGTGTGTGTGTGTGTGTGTGTGTGTGTGTGTGTGTGTGTGTGTGTGTCAGTGTCACATTGGAGCACTTGAACACAAGCCGTCTTGCTCTCCCTCTCTGCAGATTGTACAGAAGGTGTCCCACACGGATCCGTCGCGGGACAAAACCCTGCACATCCTGTCTCTAATCGAAGAGAAGTCCGCCCTGTCGCAGTCCAGCCTCCCCTCCAAGACCCACCACCTGTCGCCCATGTACCTGTCCGCCGCCATGCTGCTCGCCGCCCTCAGCTGGCAGTACCTCAGCACCACTGCAGCGCAGGCGCAGGGCACAGGCGACATGCAGGGACAGTGAACACCATTTGCCCTCACAGACTCAGAAAGCCTCTTCGCCCGCTCCGGAGGTCCGGTTCGCCTCTTGAGGAATCCGAAGGACGCCTTCCCACTTTGTCTCTCTTCATTTCGGCCGTCACAGGACCACGGGCGTATCTAGCAGGGCTGCACAATATGAGCAAAATAAGACCCGACAAATTGCTTGTTGAAATCTAAAAATTAAAGGGAATTATTCCCATCATCTTCTACCAAACCATTGGAACTCTGACCTGTGGAGTTTTCTACTGATGCTCTCTTTCAACTAGCTGCATAAGACCCTTGGGTACGATATCGTAGTCTATGGAGCGAGAATGTTGTGCAGCCCTAACCTGGAGGAGTTCACCGTGATGTGTGGTCATGGTCACCAGCAGAAATAGCACATAGAAACTATTCAGGGCGTTTTGCTGTTTGATGTTTGTGTTGATTGTGCGTTGTGTTTTTTTTTTTTTTTGGTAACATTTTAATTGAGTGAAATGATTCGTCATATTTGAGTACTGTTCTCCGTTAAAGGCACAGTACACACTGCCCCCTGTAGGGAACATGGTGTACAAAACGTGGTCAAATCCAGATTCAGTTTAATTTTGCGTCTTCATTCTTTTCACGTGAAAACAAAGCTACTTAAATGAATTCCACTTGTTTCTACAGGAGGAACACTCAAATGAAAGAACAGCGCCCTCTACAGTAAAGCGCTGCATGTTAGCGTGGAGTGGACAGCGTCTCCTCACAGTAGAGCTTCACATCGACTCCTCAACGTCTGTTCTTTCTCTTTCAACTCTACGTCCTTTGAACCAGGAGACGAGAACGATGCTATTCCAGGGTAGTTTTGATATGGACTGTTTGAATGAGAACAGATGTAAGTTCTGGTACACTTGATGTCTGAAATAAATGCATATTGAGATGGCTAGTTAAAGTGTCCTTAACGCAGCTTTGGTGAGTAGAAAGGCTAGCGCACAGTAACCTTGTACAGAACCAAAGGAGAGCTACAAGCATTGCTATGTAATGTGTCATTTTGATTTGTACATATTTTAACTAAATAAAGAAGTGAAAGAATCTAAACGGTCTGAATGCTGATTGTCATTCTTTGGTTTACAGCCTGTTAATTATTATTAAATGAATTCTAGTTATAGTGAGGTTAAACGCAGTTAAGGATTTATAGATTCCAGACTTTAAAATGATGTATTTCTTTATATTTTACAGCACGGCTTCAAGGTTCTTATATCGGCCTGCTCTTCATTTTTGTTACTTATATTTATGAGATTTTAACCACGAGTGTTCTTGCAGAAATCATAGTGTCATCAACACGAAGCAAAGTAATTAAAATGTCATATTTTCCATCAAGTTCATGATAATTATAAGTTGCACCTGTCACCTGTCTACCTTTGTAACAACACTTTTGTTAGGTCACATGAGATGTTAACTGACAACGTATTCATTTACCAGACATGTGATTCCATAACTTGCTGCTTATAAAAAGATGTGAGAGGACGTGTGTTTTGTTCAGTGAGAGAAAGGAATTAACTGAAGAAAGTCCACTGAAACAACAAACACAGGTAATGATAATCTTTTATAACAATTCAATTTATATATTCAGTGATAGTCGGTGTATATAATAACATTTTTATATTCGAGTTCATTGTCAATAAGAAACAAGTTTAACGTTGTGTATGCCTGGCTTGATGCAGGTTATTATACCAAGAGGTATACTTTAATTCAACTGATATTGTTTTCTGATATTACCACTAGAAATCTGTTGTGATTTAAGTCACAACTGACTATCTAGTGAAAATATAACTCGACCAGTTTGAATTGGTTTGAGCTTAACTATGACGTAAAAAGTATAAAGTTACACACAAACAAATAAATACATTACCTGGAACTATCTCGTGTTCTCTTGTTGCTTTGTACTTTGTTTATGTGCAACACTGTCCAACTTATGATTCTATAACTTGAATTACAACAGATCAAATAATTCCCACATTTTGAGAAGAAAAAAGACACTCCAGTGTGTCCTAATCTGTTACTGTCATAGCCTCGTGATGCTCATGCAGCAATGTCTCATAAAACAGAGACCTCATACTGCAGGTGATCGTGTTGACGTCTGACTGTCCTCTGTCTCGCAGGATGCGTCCACTGGTTCTGCTTTGTGTACTTGTGACCGTCTCCGTCACCCAGGCTCGTCCTCACCTCCCTCATGCCTCCTCAGAGCTGGTTGAGCTCATCAACAAGGCCGACACCACCTGGACGGTGAGTCACTATCTCTGCCGAGAGAGAGAGAGAGAGAGAGAGAGAGAGAGAGAGAGAGAGAGAGAGAGAGAGAGAGAGAGAGAGAGACAGAGACAGAGAGAGAGAGAGCTTTGATTTCTGTAATCTCTCACTTTGACTCCACCACTCTCGCTCCAGGCCGGACAGAACTTTCCCAACATCGACATCAGCTATGTGAAGGGACTGTGTGGGACTATACTGAATGGACCCAAGCTGCCAGAGGTGTAAGTTAGAGTGTGTGTGTGTGTGTGTGTGTGTGTGTGTGTGTGTGTGTGTGTGTGTGTGTGTGTGTGTGTGTCACATGCTTGAATCAGGTGACAGTCAGCAGGTTCATCTAATCTGCAGAGCTCAGTGACCGTCCTCTCTTGTTCAAGGGTTCACAGTACCGAGGGCGTAGAGCTTCCAGACAGCTTTGACGCGCGCCAGCAGTGGCCCAACTGTCCCACCATCCTGCAGATCAGAGACCAGGGCTCATGTGGGTCCTGCTGGGTGAGACAGACCGACAAAAAGACACAACGGCGGTTGATCGGTTGCTCCGTTTGAGGGAAACCAGAAGATATCTTGAACCGGTGTTCCCTTTGATTGATTTCCCACAGGCCTTTGGGGCGGCGGAGGCGATATCCGACAGGTTATGTGTCCAGAGCAGTGGGAAGGTCTCTTTGGAGATCTCTGCTGAAGATCTACTGTCCTGCTGTGATGAATGCGGCATGGGGTGAGTATTTGAGTAACAAAATGAGTGCATTCCAGGTCTTTTTACGACAGTGCCTATGGGGGTTTTATTTTTCTTGTGGACGCAGCTGTTTCGGTGGTTATCCCTCTGCTGCTTGGGAGTTCTGGGCCAAGAAAGGGCTGGTGACAGGAGGCCTGTACGGCTCCAACGTTGGTAAGAGTGAACTGATGTGGGTTTATACAGCCTTTCAGGAAGTAGTTAAAAGGAAGTACAGTCTGAGCTGAACCGATGGCGTGTTTGACAGGCTGCCGGCCCTACAGCATTGCTTCCTGTGAGCATCACGTGAATGGGACTCGTCCTCCTTGTCAGGGCGAAACGGAGACTCCTAAGTGTGAAGAGCAGTGCATTGATGGATACTCGCCTTCCTATCAGAAGGACAAACACTTTGGTACGGACCTCCTAAATGACCTAGCTACTTCCCCTCCCTACTGGGGCTTCTCTGTCACACATCCGTTTTGTTTTCCTCGTCTCCCTCTTCAGGCAAAAGCTCATACAGCGTCCCGTCCAAACAGGAGCAGATCATGACTGAGCTGTACAAGAACGGGCCTGTGGAGGCGGCTTTCTCTGTATATGCAGACTTTCTGCTGTACAAGACTGGTGAGGCCGGCTTGACTTTGTCTCCCGACTAGTACTCTGAAGCTGTATACTGTATGCTGTACACAGAATCCTCTCCTCAACACACGGCAGTATGCCAGCAGGCCGGAGAACTAAATCATTTACTACAACTGAAGCAGGTTCAATTGAAACTTGAAACCTTGTTTGACCTGCTTTATTAGTTTATTGTATACGTTGTCAAAGACACACAATCATTATGCCGGCCATGTTTGAATCCTACTATAGCGGTTCCCGACTAATAAAGCAGTACGTGACACCTTATCACATATTAATAAGGCCTTATTGTGGACATGAGGGGTGAGCAGTTCGACCAAAGAGGGGTTCTTCCTTCTTCATTATTGAGATAGAGGTATTCTGTATACAGCAAGAACAAAATAAGTAAGAAAAGGTCAACTTCAATTTGTGTAACTGTCCTGCAAAATATAAATGTGGAAAACCACCGCTGTTGTCCTTTAAAGCCTTTGTTGTTGCACTCGATGCTGCTCTGCTGTAGGTGTGTACCAGCATGTGACAGGTGACATGCTGGGCGGTCACGCCATCAAGATCCTCGGTTGGGGGGAGGAGAATAAGACGCCCTACTGGCTGGCTGCAAACTCCTGGAACAGTGACTGGGGAGACAAAGGTGAGACAAAACCAGGGTTTGAGACATCATGTTTCCTGGTCACTGACTCTTTATGTTACTCATACATTTGGCAGTGAGTGGTAATAAGTTTAAATCATGCGTTTGTGTCTTCTCATTTCAGGCTTCTTCAAGATCAAGCGTGGAAATGATGAGTGTGGTATCGAGTCAGAGGTGGTTGCAGGAATCCCACTGAACTAGATGAAATGAGTCCTGACTGCAGACCATCGTCTAATCAAGTCAATCAAGAACGATGTAAAGACCTTATTGTGAAAGACACTAAAGGACAAATAGAGAGAGATGTCATGCAATCAACGAGGAATAAATTGTGAAAGAAGAACTTCAGTGCTTGTTTTGTTATTGTTGTAGATAAATCACTTTGTTTAGCTCCAGTTTGTTCTCCAAATTAGATCATTTTTACAGCTTCACAAGTCTGTAATAAAAACAATCTGAAATGGTACAAGTGTGTCTTTTTGAGTTTATATTTGCATGTATGGAGATGTTATTGTCTGTTATGACCGGTGTGTTGTCATCAGGGCAGAACGTGGACTTAACGGGGATCAGGATAAGGACTTTTCCATTCTTACAAAGCTGGAATATGCAGGAAAGAGTTCTCACTCTGCTTCCATTTCTAGGAAACACAATGGGGACACTATTTTTACAGTCAGGTGCAAATTCAAATGTTCAAGAACAATTTTGCTCTTCATGCAACAAGAACACATAACTGATACTTACTTTGCTTAACAGTTTTCAGTTGTTTTTTTTCTGAAACTCCTGCAAGACGTGCAATTATTAATAACACCTAATTAATCTGTAGCAAAGCAAGAAACCCACTTTACTTATGAAACCCCCAACCTTGTTAAAAGTGGTCCAGAATGTGGCGGTAACGCACCTCATACGATTGTTGCCAACCGGCCGGCGTTAAATAACAAAGAAGAAGGGGACAGAACTGCGCATGCGTGCCCGTTAACGTCCATGTTTGTAGTCCGTCTGGTGAACACCCTTAATAACCCATCCTCATCCGTGGTGAAGGCGGACCGTTAACATGAGCTAAAGACGCCCTCTGACATCGGAGGCGTCTGTCTTTGAACATACGATCTTCGGCGGTGGTCTGACAGAAACCAGGAAGCAGCGGCAGCGGTTCCCGGAGGAAACGCCGCTGAATAAAGAGCCCTCCGGTGGATAGCGGCGTTTTTTCTGCCATCACTTGTCAGAGAGGCGATGGGACGTCTGGGAGCAAAGCAGCGGCAGTAGAACACACCGTTACCGTTATAGCTGGTGATGAAGGCAGGTTGTCAGGCATTACTGTACCTACTGTCCCCGTTGTGTCGCTTAAGAGGAGTCATTTAACCTCCCTAAGTAGCGTCAGCTAGCCGGTTAGCTTCTCTTCTGCAGCTAACTAGATAAGACAATAGCGATGCTGTTATCACATTCGGAGCTGTGGAGAACATATTGGGAGTGTGTTTCCAGGCCTTACACGGTGTTCATCTGCTCCCTCACGGCCGCACTGTACTATCTGTGGGGCCGCAAGAGTCAGGTCAGTCACTGTGGTAAAGGTCAGACAATGACCGCGCTACACACTGCTCTTCTTCTGCTCTTCTTCTATTCTTCTTCTACTCTTCTTCTATTCTTCTTCTTCTTCTTCTCTTCTTCTTCTTCTTCTGCTCTTCTTCATCTTTTCTTCTGCTCTTCTTCTGCTCTTCTTCTGTTCTTCTATTCTTCTTCTTCTTCTGCTCTTCTTCTGTTCTTCATCTTTTCTTCTGCTCTTCTTCTGTTCTTCTTCTGCTCTTCTTCTGTTCTTCTTCTGCTCTTCTTCTATTCTTCTTCTTCTGCTCTTCTTCTGTTCTTCTATTCTTCTTCTTCTTCTGCTCTTCTTCTGTTCTTCATCTTTTCTTCTGCTCTTCTTCTGCTCTTCTCATTTATTTAGTCAATATGTGTTTTGTTTGTTTGGTGTTACTGTATTTTATTTATGTGTCCTTGTTTAATATATCTGTCTCTTTTTAAGAACAACCCAACTATAAGTTGTCGATGCTCGATAACATAATTGAACATTAATAATAATAATAATAATAATAAATCATAGATGAAATGGACTATATACTGGACCTATAGTAATACTTGTTGACAGACACATTAATAATCACTTAAACGTGTTGCATTCAGAGTTATTGGTTATTTTCACTATTTGATTGATCGGCTTACCTTCTCAATTAGTCACGTTTTTGGATTGGTCTACAAAATACGATAAACACTTTGAAAAAATGTTAATTGCAATTTCCAAAAGCCAAAAAGCCCCAAAATATTATATAACGTTTACAATGATATCAAACTGTGATAGAGGACCTGCAGATGTTTGCTACTCTAACGAGATGAATGACTTTAACCTGAGTTAAACTTGATCATATGTCATCTACTCATGAGTGTTGGTTTAATACCACGTAATACTCATGTTGTAAACACACACACACACACACACACACACACACACACACACACACACACACACACCCTGCTTTCCAAGCTCCACACTCAGAACACACTATCTGGTGTTATAGGCATGCTTGTCTGTCACAACTACTAATGTCATGAAACCTGTGTTTTGTGGCCTTTTTATTTTTATGTTGTGTCTCCTACTCTCAGACCCCAGCCCTGGTCTCCAGCCAGGCTTTCAGTGCGTTCCTCTACAAGCACTGTCCTGTGGTGGCTGAGCACTTCAGTCCCACTCCGTGGTGCTGGGGAGGCCGGCTTCAAACGCTGGTCTGTGCCGTCCTCAAGTCCAGACCCCCCGTCACCTACCGCAAGTAGGACGAACCTCCTGCGGTTCCCAGTCATCCTGTTATCTTTTCTACAGCATCTATATCTATATATCTATAGATCTATATATATATAGATATATATATATATAGATATATATATATATATATCTATATATATATAGATCTATAGATATATATATATCTATATATATATATATATAGATATATATATAGATATATATATATATATATAGATATATATATATATATATATCTATATCTATATATATATAGATATATATCTATATATATATATATATATATATATATATATATATATATATATATATCTATAGATATATAGATATATATATATATATATATATATATATATATTTGATAGTGTTTAAGTGTGTGTGTGCTAGTAATCCCTTCATCCTTCAGTGAGCTGATAAGTACGGTTGATGGGGGTCAGATTTCTCTGGACTGGATGGACAATAAGGACAGTGCGACCTACCCAGAGTCCTCTACCCGTCCCACAGTGCTGATCCTCCCAGGCCTGACAGGAAACAGCAAGCAGTCCTATGTGCTGCATGCCCTCAACCAGGCCACCAGCCGCGGCTACAGGTCCCCCCCCCCCCCCCCTCTCTTTAACGATGAACTTCTTCAATGTCCAGCAGCTGCTGTAGCTGTGATCACAGACGTGTTTCTTTTTCCTCCAGATGTGTGGTTTTCAACAACAGAGGGCTCGGCGGGGAGGAGTTGCTGGTGAGTGCAATTATTACCTCATAATCTATGACCATGCCAGATTTAACTCTGCTGCTATTTACAAAACATTTTTGAAGAACTAGAGCAAAGAGCGCTCAGAGTGCAGCTGTGACCACCGCTGTAGCGTTTGACTGAAAACATACAAACCTCAACTCCAGACCGCAAGCGCTGCAAATGCATATTTCTCTCAAATTTAATATTTGTCTTACTGTCAAAAGATCCCGTGAAAAGACCAAAGTGAAGTGAGAACAATGAATTGAACAATTTATTGTTAAGTGTATCCAAAGCCTCGTATAGCTTCTGCTGAGTCTGTGCCAGAGATCTCCAAAAATCCATTATTAAGGCGTCAGTGAGCTCTACTGTGGATGGACATTGCCCTGGAATTTCTATTGAGAGACCAACTCAGCGTTGGTTTTGGTCTTTTCACTGGATTTGAAGGAGTTAAAAGTCAAAGTGTGGCTCTTGAACTCGGCGTATAACGCTCCTCCTCTGTCCCTCTGCTCGCTTCAGACGCCCGTCACCTACTGCGCAGCCAATACCTCCGACCTTGAGCATGTGGTGCAGCACATTAAAGGACTTTACCCGTCTGCCCCTGTGCTTGGTGCTGGTGTGTCTTTGGGAGGGTGAGTCGGTGCACGGTGTGATGGTTTCCGAGGGCTTCCATTTCTCTGATGAAAGTTATTTTATGGTGAAATTGATCCCATCTTTGTTTCCTCTCTGCCTTTGCCGTCGTCTTTTTCCTGTACCTGTCCCTCCCGTCACCCCGTCCAGCATGTTGTTGTTAAACTATCTGGCCCGTAAGCGCTCAGACTCCGGGATGGTGGCGGGTTTCACCATCTCAGTCCCCTGGAATGCGCTGAAGTCTGCCGCCTCGATGGAAGAGCCGCTCAACTGGCTGCTCTTCAACAGATACCTCACCGCGGGGCTGTGCAGCGCTGTCACCAGGTCGGATAAGTCGCATCTTCATGAACTCCTGTGGTTAGTTTAAACATGTGTTGACTCGGTTTACTAAGCACATGTTTCTCACAGGCACAGGAAGGTTCTGGAGAAAGTGGTGGACATCGACTATGTCCTGAAGGTACGGGCCGGTCTTTACATTCTGTCATAGTTTCCCCATTTCCTTTTCCAGTGTGCTTGATGTTTTCCTTTCCTTTCCATCTCCTCTGCTCTAGGCGCAGACTATCCGAGAGTTTGACGAACGCTTCACCTCTTTGCTGTTTGGTTATAAATCTTGCACGGACTATTACTTCGACGCCAGCCCGGACAATAAACTCCATAACACAGTGGTTCCCATCCTGTGTCTCAACGCTGCTGATGACCCCTTCTCTCCCCAACACGGTGAGTAATCAACATTAAACCCACTAAACGTTTTTAAAGTCTAGCTCACTAAAATCCTTTCCGATGTGCTTCCTGCTCGCCGCGCAGCCTTCCCGCTGACCACGATCCAGAGCCTGCCGAACGTGGCTCTGCTGTTGACGGCCCGCGGCGGACACATCGCCTTCCTGCAGGGTTTGTTTCCGCGGGGTGAAAGCTACATGGAGCGCCTGTTCGGCCAGTTTGTCCAAGCCGCCTTCGAGCACCCCACAGACATCAGGAAGGCGTGCGGCGTTAAGGACGAGCACCGGGGCTGATCGTCCCGCTCACCCCGCCGCTCTCGTCTGAACTCTGAACTCTAGGATCGCTGCCAGCCGAGGAGAAGATGAAGTCGCTGGCGTCATCGTCACAAAAAACAGCATCGCTCAGCTTTGCATGTCGTCGTCATACCACAGAAACGTTGGGTCTGCTCGATGTGCGCACAGAGAATGACCGACTGTATTGTACAATCATACGACCTCACTGCAGCGATGCTGCCTACCTCCTCCTCTTCTCAGGTTCTCTTCTCATGAGCAGTCAAAGGAGATTTAAAAACAAGCAGTGCATCGCTAAGTCAATGCCTAATGTTGCATCAATACACACGAAAAACATCTATATTTATATATTGGTTTAAAAGAAGTCAGTAGACTGTAAATTGATTTGAATCATGTTTCTCTCTTGGAGCACTGTAGTGTGTTGAAACCAAAATGCACAATTATTGATAGAACATGAGTTTTAAGTTTAAACACTATTTGAAAAATGTAATTTTAAATAGAAATGAACAGAATGTGAAAATAGCAGTGATAGAGATCTGCTGTTTGTGTTCCTTACAGTGTGTAACATTCCTCACAGGATTACCCCCCCCCCCCCCGCTGACAGTCTTACTGAAACTGTTGGTCTCAACCTGAAAACAAGCCGCCATGAAGGAAACACTCACGGCGTTGTAAGATAGCTTCACCGTCCCAGTCAGAAATGTGAAGGTGTTGTGTGCTTGTATATGCTTTTTTGCAGTGTGCTTGGTTGCCATGTAAATTATGCAGAACATCAGAGGTGGAAAAAGCTGACGCTGTAAAAAGTACTTGAGGTATTATGTACCCGCTGTCAATAATTTAATAGCGTTTTTTTTGAATTTGTGCTGTTCTCTGCCTTTTGTTCCCCCACTGATGCACATTGGGTAGTGGGCAAGAGATCCCATCCAGTCGGTAGTTGGAGGTTTAGTCACTGATGAGCTGAATGTCTTAACATTAGTGGAGAACATGTAGAGGGTTTTTATTATGTGAGTGTGTGTAACACCAACAGTGCACTGATGAATCAAACGCATCATTTTATAACGACGACACCAACGGGACTTTATTATTATTATGTTATTGTTACTAGGAGCTGTGTTACAGAAGTGTGAAGCTCACAGCAGCAGATGTTGGTAATTGTTGGCTTTATTTGCTCATCAGCTCTTTGCAGATGTTAACCACTTTCACTTCACTTTAATTGATGTGTTTTTAATGGACAAATCCTTTTGTATTTGTTTCCACTTCCCTTCTGTTGGAGTTCTTTAACCACAGTTCAGACCGTTAGCCTTCATCTGAAAGAGCTTTGGGCATTACGAACAGTCTGTTTGGTTTTTGTGAATTCCACTTGGATTAAAGAATGATAAAAACACAAATTGAAATCTACGTTTGTGATTGAACATCTGGAAGTGGTTGTAAACTGAAGACGTCCGTAGAACTCGGTCTCACAGGTCGTAGCAGCACCTGATCCAGTCTGGCCTGGTTTCTATTAACATAAATCACCATATTGGTCCTAATGGAAGAAAGTCACACACACACACACACACACACACACACACACACACACACACACACACACACACACACACAGCCAGGCACCGAGTTCCCTCCTGTTCCACAGCTGAAATCCGAGAACCTTTTGTCTGTGTCGTTTATTAACCAGACAGAGTATCAATAATTAACTGTGAACAATAAAGGCCCACGCCCTCTGTCACAATGCTAACCCTTCAGCCTCATTTAGGTTGATTTAATGACGCCGGGGCCTGGAAAACATCCAGCGTTTACTCTGTGGAAAAACCTAATGAGGTAGGCAGCGTCCAACTGTGGCAGATATAATCAGAGTTGTCCTGGTTGCCCTCAGCTCCAGCTGTCACGTATGTGAACGTGACTCTCACTGAGATCATGTCATGAAGAGATTGTCTTTGAAAAACTGGATCTTTTTCCTCGGTTTACAAAAATACGAAAGTAGAAGAATTCTCTTCCCCTTTCTGTCATCTTGACTTTCTCATTATTGACTCATGCCTCCACTCTGGTTGTATAATACATCACAGCTAAATGTCGCAGAAATCACAACTCAGCAGTTGTTTTCAAGTCAAAAACAAACCCAGCAGGATACACAGACCTCTGAGAGACAACAATACAATGCATCGAAATCACGCTACAAAAAATCTGGTTCAAATGTGCATTTTGGCAGCTGAGCATAATTTTTTCACACTCCAAATTTAGCTTTTTCCAGTCCATCCTCCTCCTCCTCCTCCTCCTCCTCCTCCTCCTCTTCCTCCTGCCTGTGTACCTCTACCTGGTATGATGGGAGGAGCCTCAGGTCATCGTTAATGATTCAACACCAGAGCTGTTGAGATTGACAGATAGACAACGAGGAAAAGATTGAGGGTGAGACAGAGAGAGAGAGAGAGAGAGAGAGAGAGAGACGAAGAGAAGACAACATAGTAGAAGCTGAAGAGCAGACATGGCAATGCAAGCTGAGAAAGAAGCTGAGAAAGTGTGCGGCGCTAGAAGATGAAGTAATGCTAAAGAGAGGTTGCAGACTGCATGTTTGTATCTGCTCAGGTGTGTCTGGGGGTCAAGCAGGTCTCTGCTATCGAACACAGTGAATACTCCACAGCTGGGAGTGGATCTCGTGAGCGGTTCAGGGTGATCATTCGGCTCCTATGATCCATGCGGCCTTTATAGGCTGGACAGACATTCATCTACTCTCCTGATCCACACACAGCCTGCAGGTGAGTGTGTCGACGTATCACTCGTGACTTTGACAGTTGGATGTCATGGTGCCAAAACGGGACGGCTCCATGTGTTTGAAGTGCAAACGTTGAACTTTTGCAGGCTTGTAAACAGCAGAATAAACCTTTTTTTATTCATGGCTTCTCTCAGAGAGGCGATGCAGTTGTTGTCTATTAAGTGAAAAGATGATGATCTGCATGAGCCAGAAAGCCCAAATATCCAGTGGAAGAGTTCTTCTTGAACACATCATCTCTCCTGTTTTCTATCACAGAGCCTCTAATGAGTATTCCAGCTGTAGTTACACTTGGCCATGAATTACTAATCAGACAGTACGGAGTGTACATTGCCAGTATCAGTAAAATGGTGACCAGTCGGTTCATCATGTGGCTCCTGTGCAGCTGACTAGCAGACAGAAATAACCCCCCCTTTTTAAGTTGTCTCTGCTAATTTCTCATTTCCCGTTCTCTCCTGGAATCAGTTGCTGGATGAATCACTGCTACGATCAACGTTAAACATATCTGTCAAACCCGATAGACTTTCAGAGAAATATCTCAGTATTTTGTAGCCATTGCGTCACCGAAATAAAAGAATAAATGAATGAAAACAGCCGATACACAACCAGCGGTTCTAGTGAGTGGTTCTCCTTCTTTACTTGTTGACCAGCAGGCTCTAAAGGTTCTCATCACAATGAGTTGTCTTTATTTATGGCTGCAATTCAAGCTTTCAAATAATGTTTGCCCACAGAGCTGCCTCTCTCTGTGTGTGTGTGTGTGTGTGTGTGTGTGTGTGTGTGTGTGTGTGTGTGGCAGGTTAATAAAACTCCCCAAGGCTAATTTGACCTTCTAGCATGTAGTTACACGTTTCTTGCTGTTGTTGCTGCTGCTGCCATTGTGTTCCCTGTAACATTGTAAAACCTTCAAACATTCCCTTTCCTGCAACTCAGGCCTGTTGAGTCCTGGCGCTGCAGCTGCATTGTGTCATGTGCTGGACTGGATTATTATGTTGTTGATAGTGAATCATTGGTGTGATGGAAAATATCACATCCAATCTAGGTGACAGCTGCAAAGATTTTCTTTTCAAGAACCCAATGTTCTTATTCAACTCACCTTCTGCCCAGACTTGCATCAAAGACACATCTTCAAAAGTAGAACAGGAGACTTTTTTTTTCTATTGCTCAGCGACTTTATGATTACCTTCAACGTAATGTCTAATCTCAGTGCTGTCCAATGTCCAGGGTGAGGCAGCGGGTAACTGGGGAGGGGTCACGTGACGAGGCAAACAGCTCGTCCACCCGCTGGACTGTGTGTGTGTGTGTGTGTGTGTGTGTGTGTGTGTGTGTGTGTGTGTGTGTGTGTGTGTGTGTGTGTGTGTGTGTGTGTGTGTGTGTGTGTGTGTGTGTTTAGGATATTGGTCCTGTAACCTTGTGTTTGTATTGATCGTGAAGGTTCATTCATTTGTTACTACCTTTGCTCTAGTCTCAAACGTAAACACTACATTTTACAGCGGAGGCTGTTAATGTCACATTATTGCAGAAGCAAACAAACAGGGAGAGCAAAGAAATATCTCTCAGTCTGAAATAAGTGAGCGAATAATGAAGGTTTTTAACAGCGTCTGTCAACAGATCTTTAGCACAAGCTGGCAGGGTGTGCCAGCGCTCAGAAAGCACCCCGTTGACTGTCCTTCATTAGTCTGCATTATTCAGCGGGGCTCTTGCTGTGTGCAGGCAGGGCAGTAGAGTTCAGTGCCTTGGGAAAAAGGCATCAGTAATCAGTATAGTTACATACAGTAGAAATATGATAGAGGGTTTGTGTGTCTGCACACAGCATCTTCATCTTCATCTTCATGTCTGTGTCCCGATGCCTGCCTACCATTGAGCGTGCTGCAGCTAATCTTCACTCCACTGGTTCCTTATCATCTTCATTTCTTTGGATTTTTTTTTAGTCATGGAGAAGCAGCTAGAGGAGCTGAAGCAGCAGCTCGAAAAACAGTGTATGATCAACCAGGAGCTGCAGAGGCAAAACAAAGACCTGGGTGAGTCCAGTCCTATCTCTATTAATTACATCAACGAGTAGCTTTGACCCATTAGACCACACCTCCACGGTTACACTAACACGCTTCTGAGGAATTGAATTGCTCACTATCTGCAACTACTAGAACACCACACACACACATATCGGCTGACATTAGCTCATCCTATATATATATATATACTGTATATATATACTGTATATATATACTGTATATATATATATATATATATATATATATATATATATATATATATATATATATATATATATATATATATATATATATAGTACCGGTGTGTGTTGGCACCAGAGAGCGCTGACAGACTGTCTTATGAATGTTTATGTTAAGACAGAACTTGCACAACGGCAGCATGTTTGGTACATTAAGTATTGTTTTTTCTGCTTTTATTGTCATAGAACAACGACTGCAGGAGAAAGAAAAACTTTTGCAGGAGCTGAACGGTCAATATGATGATCTGGGTAAGAGGCCCCGATAGGCAGCAGGGACATGAAGAAGGCGACCTTTGATACAACATTCAGCAGCAGACATGTACAGTTAATGCATTCCACTGTTTGTCCGTCTCAGAATTTCCCTCTCAGAGCGGTAATGAGATTGAACCGGAGGTCAGGAAGAGCCGTGCGGCTGTCATCGCCTCTGAACCGCTCCCCGAGACCCTGGAGATTACTCGCAAGAGGGTCAAGAAAATGGCCAGGTTGGTAATTAGTCCTGCTGAGGCAGAATATCCCGTTTATGTCAGGCTGCTCAGGGCTTTTTCATTTGCAGCGTTGACAAATCTAATAGGATTTCCTCTCCTGCACGCCAAAGACCTAAAAAATGCATGATGGGTTTGCATGTTGTGTGGGAGCATTTCAAAGACGGCTTCTCTCATCAGCGAGACGAATCTGATCGTCAAAGCCATCCAGAAGAACGACTTCCTGAGCCGCCTCGACGATGAGCAAACCGCCATGATGGTGGATCTCTTAGCGGTGTCCAGCTTCAAACCGGGTGATGATGTCATCAAAGAGGGCTCAGAAGGAGACAGCATGTACATAGTAGCAGGTGGGGACACGTCCCGGTGTCTGTGTGTGTGTGTGTGTGTGTTGTGGTCGTCCTGCTGTGGCTGAGTGTGACGGAGGATTTGAGTTTGATTTGAAAACCCTTTAATTAAACACTTTAATTTAACACATTTCTCCATGAAGCAACTTTCTCTTCCTTCCACCGTTTAGCCGGCGAGCTCCTTGTCACTCAGGCAGGCCGAAGCCTCCGCAGCCTGACCACTGGAGACGTGTTCGGGGAACTGGCCATCTTGTACAACTGCAAGCGGACAGCAACAGTCAAAGGTCAGGCCCTGTGACGGCGCCTCTTGAAGGACATGCAGATTCATTCATTTTCATAGTATCGGTAGAAACAGTGCATGTGTTTTTTTTGTGGTAGCATGGGTTAGTTGTGTTTTTGTATGAGACACTATAAGACAGGACAAATGGTTGCATCTGTGTGGTTTCAATTTTCTTTCATTGAAGTCCATAACAGCCTTTTTTTAAATGTAGGAAAGCCACACAGTTAACAGTCTTAACTGCTCGTCACTTTCACTGGTTGCAGCAAAGACAGCAGTGCGTCTGTGGAGCATGGAGCGACAGACCTACAGGACGATCATCACCAACAAGTCCAAGAAGAAGCGGGAGGAGCTCATGGGCTTCCTGAAGACGTGAGTTTAAGATGAAGACGTTGAATATCCTGTTTGGTGCTTTCCTGTTACGTCACACTGCCGTAGAGTGACTGCTTGACTCAACGGACCATGTAACAGCTACTTCTGTCTCTGCTGCGTCGTTGTCTGTATGCTGACACAGGTCTCACACCCTGAAGGACCTGAATGATGTCCAGCTGTCCAAAATAATTGACTCTATGGAGGAGGTGTGTACTTAGATGTCCCACTGTGAACTATGTGTGTTCCAAGTGATTGTTACTCATGTGAAAACAAAGCAGAAATCCAGTTTTGGTGAGCTATTGAACATTTTCAAATTGTTGCTGACATATTTTAAATCTCAGCAGCCTGAAAGAGGACATTTTCAAGACACTTGGTGTAATGTTTGTGGCTTTGTTGTCCTGTACATTACATTTATTTTCACCTAAGACTTATTTGATAACGTTTTGTATATGAATATGACATGTGGTGTTCTTCTTTAGGTGAAGTACCAGGACAAAGACGTTATAGTTCGAGAAGGAACAGAAGCAAACACCTTCTACATCATCCTCAAAGGAGAGGTGTGGTGTCACATTGTGTGGATGCACACTCTTATTTGAATGTTTCAGACCTCTTCCTCCCGCTCACGTGTGTTTCCCCCTCAGGTCCTGGTGACCAAGAACGTGAACGGGCATCAGAAGCATATCCGTAGGATGGGGAAAGGGGAGCATTTCGGGGAACAGGCCCTCATACGGTAACCATGGCAACACATGCCTCCTGTGCTCCTGTGAGGAGACCTGTGCAGCGTCCACTGCTCTGTGCACCTTCTGCTGCCTGCTGTCCTCTCTGACATTACGGTTTTAACCTGACAGTTATCTTCTAAACGTGAGAAACGAGAACCCTGGATGTTTCCTTAAAATCAGCCAAGTTGTGGTAAATGGTACAAAATCCCAAACATTTTGCAAACAAAAAACCAACATGAAAACCAAAAGCATTGTATGTGATCTAGGGTACAGTAACAGACTCATTGGTTTGATTATATACAGGTGATATTGGCTTTTTAATATAACGAAAATCAAATATCCTGCAGCTAGTGTTCTTTGCCTCTAATCAGCATTTAATTGTTCTGTTGGGAGGTTGTTTAGATGTAGATGTGTGCAGCATAAACATCAATGGATTAATAAATATGCAACGCGGGAATGTGCTGTGAAAAGCCTGTACATCCAGAAACCATGTTCCGGTTTATTCATGTCGAAAATGAGTCCCGTTGCTGCAAAACAAAAACTTAAACACGATGTCATCGATGTCTGACACGCTCAGCATTGTGTATGAGCAGTAATGACACACGGCTTCTCTGAGTTCACGTGTGCAATCTTTCTCCTCCTGCAGGGAAGTGTTGAGAACTGCCACTTGCAGCGCTGACGGCCCGGTCACCTGCTTCTCCATCGACAAGGAGTGAGTCCGGCTCGACGCTCAATGTTCCCGTCCGGTCAGGCTGTAGCTGCCGGGCAGGAAGATCCGTGACAGAATTCCTCCAGTGCATTAGTTCTCCGTCATGTTGTGTTCACTGCATGTTTCACTCACAACGTCTTTCCTTTAGGGTGTTTGAAGAGACGATTCCCATAGAACACCTCGAGCTGTTTGACGAGTACGTACAGCAGAACACTTTTCCTTTCATAACCATGCATCTTTTGAGCCTGGCTGACAACAGTGTGATGTGTAATAGACTGTCCTGATTCATTTGGTTTTCACTCCCAGCTCCAAAGTGCTCCAGGAGGCACAACAAGCTCCAGAAAAGTCGAGGTGAGTGGCTGTAGATGATGAGACTGGATGGATCCAGGCCCAAAGATGAAACACAATCATTATGAATCACATAAGCGAGCTTCTTGAAGTGAAATAGCATTTGTTTAAAGTTATCTGTCTGTCTCGATCAGTCCCGGGTCCACTCTGAGGTTTAAGGACCTGGTCCCGGTGCTGTACCAGGAGGGTCGCTATCAAGGAGATCCGGTCACGCTTGGAGTCGGAGGGTTTGGCCGTGTTGAGCTGGTGAGTGTTTGTCTTGTTTAAGCGCCGTTTCAATATTTGCTGGAATATAAAATGCATTTGTTCCCTTATGAAAAACCATATTGAGACACATTAATAGTTTAGTGATTGTTTTTGCTCCTTTTAAGATGACCACTGTGAATCATGGGACATATTATGCTATGAAGCGGGTCAGCAAGAAGCACATTGTTGCCAAGAGACAGGAGGAGCACATGCTGTTTGAGAAGAAGATCCTTAAAGCCATCCAGTGTGACTTCATCGTCAGGTATCACAGACACACAGTCACCATCATTCAGTCACAGCACATCCAGCTTAATGCACAGATAGGTTGGAGGTGGGAGTTGGTCTTTAATCCAGCTTTTGTCTCTCTCTGCAGGCTTCATGCTGCTTTTAAAGACTCGCGGTACATCTACATGGTCATGGAGTTCTGTGTGGGAGGAGAGATCTGGACCAAACTCAAAGAAGTGTGAGAAAACACAGACAGCAACTCATTTCCTCATTTAGACGTTTGTTCACGCAGAACGTTGGGGTGCGCTGTTGTGTGAGGTGGAATTAGTCCTCAGTGTAAACCAGCGGCATATTATGGGAAACAATTTATTGCTTTTATTACATCTTGAGATCAACACTTAAAACACATACACTGACGTTGCACAGAGCTATACAGCTGCTGCTGTTTCCCACAGCGATCTACAGTGACAACAGTGACATAAACCTCTGCTCTCCAGAGCCGAAGGAAAATATCAGTAACAGAAAGTGATAAGAAGGTCATACATTCGTTTGAAACCAAATTAAAGCGAGCAAAGTTGTTGGAGAGTCTTCCATGTCTGTGATTTCAGGGGGCGTTTCGACGAGCCCATCGCTGTGTTCTGCACTGCCTGTGTGGTGGAGGCCTACGCCTACCTCCACAAGAAGAACATCATGTACAGAGACCTGAAGCCGGAGAACCTGATGCTGGACATAAAGGGCTATGTCAAACTGGTGAGTGCTCATCTGTGTATGTGTGTCCATCTCTGTCCTCTTAACTCACCAGTGTTTTCTCATGCAGTGTGTGTGTGTGTGTGTGTGTGTGTGTGTGTGTGTGTGTGTGTGTGTGTGTGTGTGTGTGTGTGTGTCTTTTTTTGCAGGTGGACTTTGGCTTTTCCAGGGAGTTGGTGCGTGGAGAGAAAACCTATTCGTTTGTGGGTACTCCTGAGTACATGCCCCCCGAGATCATCAAGAACCAGGGACATGACTTTGCAGTGGACTTTTGGTCCCTTGGCATCCTGATCTATGAGCTGCTGGTGGGAAGGTAATACGTCTCCATCGGCCCCTATATGGAAGAAAGCATTTCTGCTGTCCTGTGAGGTTTATATCGGACCAGCACTTATTAATAAATTACCTACGATTACAATTTTCAAGCAAAAGAATGATCGTATGTCACAAGAGAGTCACACACATGTGAACCAGTAGATGGCAGTAGGGAGATGTGTCTGACTTCTGCACAATCCGTTCTCTGCAGTCGCAGGTTCCCAGCAGCAACTAGAAGGTTTTATTTTTGAAAGATTCAAACAACATCACGATTCTCTCTTTTCATCTCGTCAGCCCTCCCTTTTCAAGTTCAGAGCCTCAGAAGATTTATGCCAAAATTTTGGACGGGGTGCTCAAGTACCCACCGTACATGAGTGAGGCAGCCAAGTCCATAATCAGCAAAATGTGCAGGTGAGACGAATATGTTGACTCAAGTTTTATATGATGATAGTTACTCCCAGTGCATGAAATATGCAACACACCTGTATATGAATACACCATCATAATATGCACTTGTATTTTTTATGACTGTTTTGAATGCAAATTTCTTAAAAAGTGGAATGAATAAAACGACGTCTTGTGTTTGTGATCGCAGACCTCGGCCGGGTCAGAGGTTAGGAAACACCAAGAACGGAATCAAAGACGTCCGGCACCACAGGTAACTATGGCAACATGTCACTCGTTTGGGTGTTTGATAGCGAAACGTATGCGACGCCTCATAAACCTTTGTCTTATCGTCTCGTCTCTACTGCTGACTGGCTTCCTCTCTCTCATTGTGTGTGGAGTGTAATCGTTCTTCTCGTCCCTTCAGGTGGTTCAGCAGCATGAACTGGCACAAGCTGCGCGTGGGTCAGCTCGACGCCCCCACAGTCCGGCTCATACGCAAGGCAAGTCACACCTGTAGCTGAGATGGGTTTAAGGAGAACAGAAGCAGAAAACAGGTTCACTCTGCGGACGTTTCTAAGACGTACTGACATTTTAAATCCCTTCAGGGTCAGGTTGGTTATTCACTTCAAACCTCTCTGCACAGACAGGCAGGGAGGGACACGTGTTGTTAATAACTGACTGTGTATTGAATGTATCCACACTAGTTCAATGAGCTATGACTTGTTCCTCCTTCAGGGCCCCAGCTACATCAACTTCGATCGGTTCCCTCTCGATCAGACCAAGGCGGACGAGGAGTTCTCTGGCTGGGATCGTGACTTCTGATGAGGATCACCTACAGGTGGAGCCACGTCACTAATTTGATTATTAAAATTGGAGTGGAAGCCGGTGAAAATGTTTATTCAAGCTTCTCTGTTGTCATAGAGACGCATCATCTTAAGTGGCAGAAATATACAGATGAGTCGAGAGATGAAACGCAGTGCAGGGAGATTGGGCGCCTGATGAAGAGGTGCTGTTGACATCATCCACACAACACTCTTTACTGATTAGAATGAAACACCGTCCATGGGCTCGCTAGTCATGTTGTACAATCAGTGCAGCTCTTACCGAGTCTGACGATACAATTCATACTGATGTCATGTTTGTATTGTTCTGTTGGATCCGTGTTCGTTTTAGAGATAAAACATGCTTAATAACTGCTTTTAGCAAAGTTGGTAAATGCTTTAATATTGTGAAAGACGTTTGTCTTTATTTTTTGTAAACTGCCTTTCTTGAGGAGTTTCTCCTGTTTTTGGATAATCTGTCCCCTTTATGTACGGTATGCAGATTATTTTCAGGCACCTTGATTGTATCTTAAAAAGATCATAGAACGTCCAACATTTCTACTTGACTCTTTAGTAAATAAAAGTGCTCTTTTGTGCTCGAGCTAGCAGTGTTTGTTTGCTTGTGTATCACAATCAAATCCCAAATGTGTGAAACGGTGCACACTTTTTTGTTGTTGTGCCCAAATCCCACACATGGACTAGAGTCAGCAATGAAGCAATGAGGACGATTATCTGAAGGGTGAGACGTCCACAGGTTCATTCTCATTGATTGCAGCTGATTGTTGGGCTCCGGAGGGGACAGCTGTCTGACACGGCAGCAGGAGGAAGGAGTCGCTTTCTTCCTTCCAATCAATGCCGCTGAATTTCCTACTGAGTCTCTTTTTCCACAACAGAAAAAAAAAACCCTCACATCAAAGCATTCATATCGTCCAAAGAGGAAAGATACTTCAGCAGATGTTAGAACACCTTCTAGTGTAGAGTAGAATGCGTCGTGGCTCAGAGGATATTCAGTAGTTCAAAGAGATGAACTCTGCTTTCCTGCATGAGCAGGATCAACATGTGTTTCCTGCATAGTACAGCTTGTGTTATTCTATGAGATTATTTGCTGTCAACAAATCCCATGAATATCATATAGAATAAGTGTATAGAAACAGCAAAATATGAACTTCCTCAATTGCAGAAATAATGTATTTTCTCTTGCTTGAGGTGGTTTTTGCATCTGATGCATTAAATGGAATATGGAAACTTCTTTGCCAAATAAATACTGACACTGAGCACTCTAGATTTAAGGAATGCTAATCATGCTGGAGCTGGGGACTATTTTCAGCCGTGGATGAATACACATTTCCTACTAATGTGCAGCACCGGGATGGTTTATGGTGGATTGACTCACTGACCTAGGTTCCAGGTTCAGTGTGACTTTTTAATCATGTTTGGACAACAATGGATGTCTATGGTTCAGAAGAATGAGACGCTCCTCGTTAGTGGGATTCATTCATTGTTGGTTTTGGTCTTTTAATGAGATTTACTGACTATAAAAACATTGAATACCGCCTGCCTTGATATCTGCAGAAAATGTTTCGGAGCAACATTTAGTAATATAAAAACCTATATTGTTTAATCATATGTATAATTGCATGTTAGAACTGTTGATACATTCATGTAGGTCAGCTTTGATGACCTCGCCCTCACTGCAGTAATCTGTATGAGCAGCAGTGAGAGCTCTATAGCCTCATTCTGCTCTGCAGTTCTTTGAGCTGTCAGGAAGCTCTATTGCTCCATTAAGAGCTAAAAAAACTAAAATTATTACATGATTAAAAGAATCCAATCTGTATTTTGATGTGGATTCTCCTGCATGATAGTAGAAACAGCCATTGACAGTGTTTTTAGTGCAGACGTAAATACGACGCCATCTCTACATCTCAGTGGAGTCAGTGCATCACTGAGTGGAGGTGTGTGTGTGTGTGTGTGTGTGTGTGTGTGTGTGTGTGTGTGTGTGTGTGTGTGTGTGTGTGTGTGTGTGTGTGTGTGTGTGTGTGTGTGTGTGTGTGTGTGTGTGTGTGTGTGTGTGTGTGTGTGTGTGTGTGGGAGGTGTGTGTGTGTGGGAGGTGTGGGAGGTGTGTGTGTGTGGGTGAAAGGGCTAAAGGAACCAAGCAGAGCAGAGGGAGCGTGGTGGTTTTGTAGTGACAGGGAGCGTTGAGTCCAGGTGCTCCCAATCAGCCCCGTGGATAGCTCCGCCTCCCAATCACATGCACCTGTGAGCAAAGGGCAGACAGGGCACAACCAATCACGATAGAGCATTTTCACGGTGAAAATAACGGGATTTTAATTAAATAAGGAGATAAATCAAAATTGGTGAGACCGGGCTGTCCGGTCAGGTGTTATTATACCACTGTTAAAGACGAGAAGACGTGAATAGAAGGAGCGCCAGTCAAAATGTAGAACACATGATGGAAAGATGGCGCTTATGTTTTAGTATTCATGATCAATTTGCCAAAACCTGTTTTCATTTCACTTTATCACATTTTGCTTTTATTGTTACACCAACTTTCCCCTTTTAGTTTAAAAACCTCTTTATTTTGAGGTGTTTTACTTTTTTTTATGGTGTTTTATTTTATTTTTTATGTGCAAATTAAAAACAGTGAAACCGTTGGATGGTTATTGTGTCCTCACAGTTCTCAAACCAAACACCTTCCCTTGGTGACATTAAATCAAAATGTATCGCTGTGTGTGTGTGTGTGTGTGTGTGTGTGTGTGTGTGTGTGTGTGTGTGTGTGTGTGTGTTTCAGTGTGTTGTATCATATCTCACATCAGCTGTTGTCATTTTAATCTTTTCTATTTTTACATATAAAAGCTTCCCGGTCATTAAACCAACCAACAGGGGCCGTGTTGATAGCTGTTCTTTAAGAGTCGTGTTTTCTCTGCTGAGTTAATCAGACTCAGTGTTAACACCTGCTGATTGATTATTGGTGGCACCTGTGTTCAGTCTCTCTGTTTGCTCTCTGCTTTGCTCTGCCTCTATCGTTTGAGAGGTCTGAATGGCTTTCAGTGTAAAGCAGTCTGTGTAGATGCTTAGCTAGTCCTAAAAGTCAGCGTTTCCCACTCAATACCCAGCTCAGCATCGCTGCTTGTTTGTGTCCCCCGTGTGAATTGACATTTTAAAACCTGAGACTGCGGGAAAGCTGGCGTGTTTGTTATGTAAGCTTAAGTATCCCAAGCATGCGGGTTGATGCATCAGCACATTGCTTGCAATAATGAAGCCTTTTTGTACGTGTGTGAGGTTCATAAAAATGCTAATGCGGCGTTCATGCCGAGCCTGTCAGATAAATGGGCTTATGCACCCGCTTCAATCAACAATCTGAATCTGCATTCGCTTTCTGTAGCATTGAGACATATTTTTTCTCTTTACATGGATGATTGTTAGTGTGCAGTGAGGAGCCACCTGGTTAGATAACAAACAAGACTACTAATAGTCTGCTGGCACCTCTGAGACTGGATGGAGCTGCCTTCTGTCAATATCCCAAACGTTTGCCCCAAATTGTGTGAATTCCTATAAAAGTAAAGGAAGATAAAATGCATCTTAAAGAGCTTTGTTTTCTGGCCACTGGAGCAGCAGAACATGACGAACACCTCATGAATGCAAACCTCTTAGGAGACACATCCAGCAAACACGGAGCAATATAATTATTCTTCCAGAGTTCAGAGTTATGTTTTTACCCACCTAGCGAAAAAGCTGTAATTACGTCCAATTAAGTCCAACATTCACTCTAGTCTTTGCTCTGCTTTAGACCTCCACCAACTCCTGAGATACATGTCTGTCTCTTCTGCAACTAAACGCTTCACTACCTTGAGTCTCTAACTTTTTTCTGTCTGCTGTTGAATGATCAGTTCATCGGGTTTATCAGAGCTTTGTCTCTAAATACAGCTGTCTGCAGCGAATGAAATGAGGATGACTAGGGTGAATCAAAACTGTAAACTTGAGAAAAAGCAAAACAACTACAGCTAAAAGATGCTAAAATACCCCATAGAGTCCAGTGAGTTTACAGATGACGTCATTTGATCATTGAGAGAAAACGCCAAAAAGAAGACGCACTGCAACACCAACCCCTCGCTCACTAACTCGCCACTCCTCTCTAAGCGAACACACGTCATGCTATCTGGGAAACATAATCAAATAAAAAAATAGAACTTGAAGGCTAGATATTGACGTGATGCCGTCAGTGAACGGTCTCCCTCGCTGCTCACTTCCCTCCTGTGACAAAGCAGTCATTCCGGTCTGCAGAGCCGGACTCTCGTCTCGTGTCTTGTGTGACATTTCCTGTGAGATTTCCTTCTCTCTGCTTCGCCTTAATGCATCCCGTCTCTCTCCTGAGGGTTTCACTTCATGTGGCTGAAAGAATTGGCAACTTTTATCTAAGACATTTGTTTCCCACCTGATCTTATTGTGACTTTATTAAACTATCTGCTCCACACTGGTAGCGTCACATTTTCCCAGTTGGTTATCAGAAGTCCAGAGTATTGAATTCATTGCAGTCATGAATGGAACCACAGTTGGGTCAATGATTTCACTTGTGCATCTATTGAATACACGGCTCATTAGAGCTCTTCAGACGCTTGTCAATAATTGTCTGGCTCCTCGGAGTGATCTACGTCTTCGGTCCTCATCTCTGAAGAAAGCTCTGCTCCCTCACAGCAACAACAACACCAGTGATCCCTAAAAGCTTGAGACGTTAAGATGTTTTATACGTTGAATTGAGACGTTTCTGAATCAAAAATACTTCACATTCAGCTCCCATCTCCAGCTGCAATGGAAATGTACTTGCAGTGTTTTTTTGCTGGATGTCATTACATTTCAAACGTCGGGTTTGTTGTGCCGTTGAAACATGCTATGCCCCTTTTGCTTGTTGCTGTTTCCCAAGAGGCATGGAGCCATTTCAAATTTCCCAACAGGCCAAACCTTTTTGCGAACCAATCAAAGTTAGAGGAATTTAGTCGTGCTTGAATTTTCTGCGTAGGAAGATGGATCTAAAGCTGCTTCTTCATTTGGCCTCATTGATTGGTTTCTCTTGTGCATGAATGCTCTTGAATCCCTCTGGAACAGCTGCACTTATAGAAGCATACTCGTCTTATTTTTATTCTTCTGCACAAACACAGGGGCTGAGGAGGATTACGTTGTGACAGTATGTCCAAACTAACTGTACTTAGAAGGAAGAAAGTGGAAAGAACAGGATATAAGAGCTATTTCAATTATCCAAGGCTGCGCGTCATCAACAGCTCATCAGGCCTCGTGTCGTCAAAGCTCAGGTGTCAGTAGCATCACTAACGACGGCTGTGAGGACGCAGGTATTCGGGCCTGTTGCTGTTTCTTGGCTATTTAAATGTGATGTCATTTATGCACTGTACAGCAGTGTTGAGTAGTCATTTTAATTGAAAATGTTGTTTCTATGCCACATGGGGTTTGCTGGTCTGGAAACAGTGATTTTCTTACAGTGTTATTGGTTGAAATCATTGCATTTATAGTTTGGCCTTGAATCCTTAAATGTGTCTATTTGGTCCATAATCCACGATTAATTCAAGACTCACACATCACTAACAGGCTGGGGGGGAGGGGGGGGGGGGGTAATGGCTCGCCTGGCTCTGTCCAAAGTTTAAATATAGGCCGACGCCCACCAGCATCTCTCTAGCTATAATTAACACACTGTGTGTTTGATGCAATTACTTCCTGGTGAGGATAACTATTTATGCTGTTCATCCAGTGTAGACTAAAGCAGAGCTGGAGCCTTTTGCAGCATATTTACGCCTACAGACAATTTTGAACCGTCGAAGAAATCTGAAACCAAACAGCTGTAAACAGACCGACATGTACCTACAGTAGCAGAGAAGCACTCTTTGAGGGGACTTTGGAAACATGCTGCGCAGCTGCTCACAGTATAGAATCACATCACAGACAGAATCTGCAGGTGCACTCAGCCATTAATACTTCACCTTCCAGACAAAGGACATCTGCTCAACTCGAGGTTGGCTGATGTGGAAGAAGAAATATAGTTCAACAGTGACAACTGTTGAATATGGTGAGTCAGAGACCTTCCCGTCAGCTTTGACTCTGCTGAGAATGAACAGTGTCACAACAACGTTAGTCTGCGACAAAAACCCGGAGACACACGGCAATGCTAACAAATAAAGTAATCAATTAACCAAAACATTCCCAAATTGATGGGACTAATGTATGAGGTCAGTAGTGTAAGGAGTGGAAGAGCCCCGGAAACAAAGTGACATTGCTTTTTAGCCACATTGTGTTCACGTTCTGTGTGACAGTGACGAAAACAAATGATTACTAATTATAATGCTGATGAAAGAACTATGAGTGAACCAAAGTTGTGGGTCATAAATCCAAAACAAAGCTGAAAGACTCAAAAGTTAGTGCAGGGTTTAAAGCTTATTCATGGCTTCAACATATTATAATATGAGACTTTTTCATTCTTCATGATTAATTACAGTCTATGCTACATGTTCAGCTTAACTGTTTCCTTGAGACTATTATTGGTAAATCTTGTGTTTCATGAACTGATGACCAATATCTAGCATGTCCTACATCCAAGCCACCGATTCATCTCTATCAACTCGTTTGAAGACACAATGAAGGCGATCATTTTTTTTATGGAAGGAAGAACTTCGACGATCCAATTCTTTCAAAATTCCATTTCAAAGAGATAGTGATAGTTTCCAATGCATTTCAAAGAAGGCACTGAAGCACCCTGGCACATGTGCTGCGCTGTCAAATCACAAACGTGTCTAATGGAGTAGAAATCTGTCCAGAACTGATCGTGTGAAGACAACTTAAATGCCTCGGGCAAAGACCCCCCCCCCCCATATATATATATATATATATATATATATATATATATATATATGTGTGTATATATTCATGCTCCATAGGGAACATTGAAGCAGTAAAGGTCAGGATGTCATTCATCCTCTCAGCGTGAAAGGATATCCTATCTGCAACACCCTGGACCCGACAGGAACACGCTGTCATATTCAGGCCAAGGTTCAAGTCTAAATCCTTCCACTGTGGACTGTAGAGTTGGTCTTTCCCTGTAGGTTGACTTTTAGACTTGTTTTCTTTATTATGGGATGGAAAAGGTCAATTCTAATAGGGGGCTTGTTTTAATGCATGTTGACTTTTAGAAGAAGCAGAGCTGCGACATCAGCTGATTTGGATTGTAGCTCCTTCTTTGCACAGTTAAGCTAATCTCTGAAAACAGTTTTGTGTGCGATCCTCCTCCTGAGAGGACTAATACCACTCTAGTGTCTGTGCACTGAGTGTGAAGTTGAAGCCAGAAGGCGATTATCTTTAGCATGAACATCGGGAGCAAACCTGGCTCTGTCTAAAATAAAGAGAGCCAAACAATAACTACCAACGCCTCTAAATCTCACCAATGAGCACACATTGTATCTCATTAGTTTGAGCTATATTTAAACAGAAATGATGAACACTGGGGCTCCGGTCGAACACTATTGTTGTTGCTTCCTAACCGAGGGAAACCATTCTGTGTTAGGATTTAGCACAAGGAACTGCTAGTGCAGCCTACAGGTCCACTGGCATGGTCTTCTACCTTTGGATGGAGCCAGGCTCACTATTTACCCCTGCTACCACTGTTTAAGCTAAGATAATTGATAGAAGAGTGGTATCGATCTTCCAATTGAACTGTCTGTGAGAAAGTGCAGAAGTGCATGTCGTACGGTTCCTCTAAAGCTTCGTTGTCAAGGAGAGACGAGTATCGGAGAGTGTTTCTAAAAGCCCCGCACGCCCTTCCTCTCCACGTTTCTACAGAGACTATTCAGCCGAGGTCATGAAGACAGACGCTGGGTTCCTTGAGCTAAGAAGGCAACAATGGGTGTCTCACAATAGACACCGTATTTCCAAAACCAATGCTCTCTAACTCATCCAGTGGTGTGTTTTGTGGCCACAGCAGCTCGTTGCAGCGTTTCATCATATATGCAAAGTAACTAAATCTAAAAAAAAAAAGAAGGAAAAGACATTATGAGGCCAATTATAATCTGAATAATACTGTTGAATTAGACAACCTGCAAAGGACCTGTCACATTGAGCCTCACACACACACACACACACACACACACACACACACACACACACACACAGAGTTCCAGCTTCCTCTCAAAGTGTGAGGTAAACGGCGCTCTCTCACCATGTTCCTCTCCAGCACCAGACGGTGGTGGTTGGTGGCTGAGTCACCGTTTTCCTCTGATGTCACTGCAGACAGAATCGCTAATGAACCAACCAATAACCAACCGGGCCGGTTCTGAGGTTGGCTGTCTGCAGGATACAAAATACTCCCTCTCTCTTTGCACCGCAGCAGCCGTTTGAGTGACTGCATGGCTTCACTAACGCAGCTAGAGATAATAAGTCGCCTCCCTGTTCAGATTGCTTACATCCAATCAGATACATATATGTATATTTACAATTTACCAAACAAAATGAGGATATAGTGCCTGCATGTTTGAACACTCCTGTGCCAACAAAGAGCTCAAATGAGTTGTTTTTCCGTGTGTCTATATAAAGCCAGTCTACAATCAAGTCAGCAGTGAATCATGCGGGCTCCCATATGAAGGGCACAGAGTCGTGGGTCGCATCCTCTCGGTGTAATGCAGCTTCTGAGGGATGTGCTTATGGTCCTGTCTGTCTGCTGACAGATGACGTCCAATGTCACTCTATCTTTAGAGTAACCCGCCAGGTCGCTCTGAGGAAGACCATCGCAGACCTTGATCAGAGTCAGTTCTGTTGTATTTCTGTCATTTTTACACAAGGAAATAGAGGACGGACTGTAAGAATATGATCCCGCTGTACAAACAGCACACAGAGAAACCCTATAAACGTATGGTGTGAGGTGAAAATAGAAGGGAGGCTGTCAGTGAGCAGCCTCCTCCGTCCACGTTGTGCTTGTTAACCATGAAGAACATTTCGTAGCTTGTGACTCAGATCAGTTTGTCAGTCCGGATCCATTATCAAGCAGTGAGTGTCATCGTGTTCATGTTGAAGAACACCGTTGTGTCTTTTACTGTTGAGCTGTTCTCTATAAATGTGGGAACTCACCATGACGAGTGACTAGAAACACTACAGTGTAGGAGTGCAACTGGCTAATGCAAAACAAGACAGGACTAATACTGGGAACGTTGTGGACAGTGTCCAGACAAACTGCATTTGAAGAGGGATAAACCGAGCAGCTTTCTACGGCTAAAACACCAGAACCTACAATGTACTGATCCTACGAACAAGTACTGCAGTTGTAGCTAAAGTATGATATATGTAAGGCTGTGCCTTGGACCTAAACTATTGTTTTTATACTGTTATATACTGTTAAATACTCAAGAGCACCACACATGTATTAATCCACAGCTGACGTTAGTCCCCAACAAATCAAAACACTATTGACGACCGGTTTAGTAACATTTGCTAAACACTACAGTGACCAGCTGTTTGGGGCTATTCCTTATACTTATACTTATACTTATATATATGGTGAAGCATTTATAGGAACCAGTGGGCTCTAGTTGAGTGACTCAGACTCGCTGGAGAAATAAGAAAGTATTGACAGCAAAAGATATAAATTGATGCCAATCGTGTTCAAGAGCAGAAAGAAAACAGCGACTTTGGGTGTTTTTGCATATAAAATATTTTATTCTAAACCTTCTGAAAAGTTAGTCATGATGTGAGGAGACATATAACATATCAACGTATCAACGTACCGGAAACAAACGGTCACCATACTGCTCTCAAAAGCAAAGCCTGCAATCATAGAAACATCTGATCTATAAACACTAGAAGTAATATTTAAAGTGGCATGCAACACTTGTTGAAATCATGTTGATTTGTATGAAATATGCATGTGTGTTCATGCCCCCTCACATGTTTATCAGCACATTTTTACAGATGGGTTTGTTGGGAATTCAAACATTACAGTAAACAGTGAACAGTGAACTTTGTTTGCCTTTAAACGGTTCATTTAATGAGATTTGTCAGACCAAAGAAAACCAAATTAGTTTTTTATGATAAACATCTTCGTTATGATAATGACTATGATTGGTACATAATCACATTTTTATGGCATCATGTTGTTTTTAAAACGAGGGCCAGTGGCTTCAAAAAGCCCACTGAGCTAATTGAACTCCTTTGCGTCCATAAATCACGACGTTCATGAATGTGTTTGCATTCATAATGAGGCTCATCTCTGCCGACATGAATGAATAGTTACATTCAACATGCTTGAGCTGATGGATATGGATGCAGCCACGGGCTTAATTAAAAACTGTCTCTGTGGGAGAAGAAGAGGATGCCCTGTGAAAATACTGTGGGTGGAAAAGAAATTAGTTTTGTCGAGTTCCACTGCACACGCACATTCACACGTTCATTCATGCACACACACACTTACTGTAAACACAATCATGCGCGGGTCTTCCTCACACGTGGCCTATAGCATGGCCTGACATATTACATAATGCTCCATCGACAACACTCCTTGACTTTCTCAGCACTGACATCTCGCCTCTCAGCTGCTGTCAATCACGCGGCCGTCTGGTGGAAAAAGCAACAGGACGACTTCTGGGGGCTTCGCTGTGAGCAGCTGCACCAAGGTTTGGACCGCTTTCCCCCGGGAAACGCAGCTTTACCGTACCGGCAGTCCTCCTAACAGTGTATTGCAGGTCAACATACAGTGTCTATTATGTATGCTGTTGATTGCTTTTCAGAAACACAAGAACGTAAGATACATCATTTAGAAATGCTTGAACACGTGTGGATGGAGCCTCCATAACTGCCAGCTAGTTCCACACTTGAGTTATGTCGAATCATTTGTGTATCGTGAGTTCAAGTTTCGGGTCAGATGTGTTGATTATTTGATTTACTTATTTGTTAGCCAGCTAATGTAAGTGTTGTCAGTTAACTAGTACGTGGGTGTAAACCTCTAGTACCAATCTTGAGTCTGTTTTGAGTAGCCTGTTAATCTAGTGACGTATGAATCTCCTCCTAATCAAAGAGCTGGTGCAGCTGGTTCCTCCAACAGAAAACATGCTAATGTCCCACGATAACCCATACATCACAGACAGTCTGTATGGCTGTCATCCTGTCGGTACGCACACTGTACTGTAAGTATATGATAATGCTACAGACTGTAAATAGCACTATGAAATGTATTGAGCATATTACAGCATATCCTGCTGAATAACACCATGAAACACCTGGAGGGGCCTCTTAAAAACATGAACAAAGATGTGTATTCTGATTCCAGAATCAAAGTGAGATATTAACAGTGCTATGACATTCCTACCATTTTCATAATCAACACCAAATCAAGCAAAAGAGAGGCATTTATTTAAACCAATGCTTCTATTTCTCTGCGATGCAACTCCTATACCGTATGATGCTGTGATCATTTAGAGGTATAAAGGATAATGGATCTCGTCATAATCAGCTAAAGAGATATTCCTGAACTTTGTAGGTAGTGTTGGGAGCTGCAACATAAAAGGCAGTAAGGTAAGGATGCAGTAGTAAGGTAAGGATGCAGTAAGCTTCACAGCCACAGCTTTCAGTGCTACGGTGTCATACATGCCGGAACTTATTTCCAATTGGAAAAAAGAAATACAGTGTCGACGCATCAAGCGTCATTTTTCAATTTCATGAAAAACAAACAAACAGACGGTTTAATTTCTAGAAATAACAGAAAGCACTTCTGAAGCTTTGATCACACCGAAGACCTGATTCTTCTGTGAGAGAAACCGGGTCTTACTTTGGTACGAGGGAGACAGAAGTCTGGTCCGTGAGCCCGGCACTGCGTGGTTAACGTAACTCTCTCAGCACATTCGGACCGGTAGGAAATGGCTAAAATCACAATGGCAGACAAACGTGGCAATGTCCCAGTTATTAAGAAACAGTTTATCCATGCATACTGAAGAATCCTCTTAAAAAGAGATAAATGAAAATGCTCATGCCCTCTCCATTGATCAGCCTCTTCCTCATACTGCCTTTATTACAACTGTGCTCATATTTAACTCGCATGAGTGGACAGACAGCGCATAGCTCAGGTCTTCACGCGTCGTCATCATCATCATCATCTTCACATGTTTAGTGTGGTTTTCAGAAAGGCACAAGTGGGTTATTCCTTAGGGTGAAGAGCTGAACGTCAGTCATGGAGGAACACAAAAGTCAACATTCGTCTCTGTGGCAGACTGAGGCCAATGCAAGGCATATGAATTCATACTGGAAGAAGTGTAAACTCAAAATAAAAAGCCACATTCCTTTCTGTTAGCACAGGCCTGCTGCTTCGTCAAGAAGAAGAAGAAGAAGAAGAAGAAGAAGAAGAAGAAGAAGAAGAAGAAGAAGAAGAAGAAGAAGAAGAAGAAGAAGAAGAAGAAGAAGAAGAAGAAGAAGAAGAAGTGTTCTTTGTTGGTCTGGAGTGTTTTTAGCCACATCGATCCTCTTTATCTGATGCAGATACCAGGTTAATTCACCAGGAGATGAGCACGGATACATCTATTGCTTTCTAAGTTTGATGGATGTATTGATGTGTGTGTGTTTACAGACTTGTTGTGGGTATTTGAAGGAGATGTCCGATGCGTGGCTACCTCAATGTGGGCTTTCATTTCCTTCCCGCTGATGAGATAAGTCTTTCTTTAATTCATGCCTCTGATACAATCGTTTGTTCCAGTTTCGAGCATGCTTCTGATTTGGCTCAATCACTTTCACAGCTGTCGATCACGTTGGCACAAACGCATTGGAAGGAAGGAAGTCCTCCCCCATCGTGAGCGAGCGCATCCTTAGATTTTGTCTGAGTTTTAATCACGCTTATTAAAGTACGCAGCCACAGTCACTCTCGAGGTTTTCAATCAATGATTGGAGAACAATCCACCTAATGAATGCCCAATGGTACCTTATCACAGATGCCCAACCAATAAGCACAGAAGTGTGTATGAGTTTTAAAGCTCTGTCCACTACCGGATGTATTTCACTCGGTTCCCTGAATCCCAATGCGATGCCGCTCCTCATTTGAAATTTTCGATGATGGCGATCTCCCGCCGATCGGCGTAGTCTGGGCTGAGGCCGTTCAGGTAGAGGCTGCCATTCCTGGCCAGGCCCCCCGTGATCGGACTGAGGGAGAGAGTCAAGTTGGGGTAGGCCTCTCTGTCCTCACACAGGCTGGTGGACAGCGCCCTCTTGCCGGGGGTCAATTCCTGGTTGAGGGACGTGTTGATACCCAGCTCGGATGACAGCTTGCGCTTGATGGATGCGGCGCGTTGGAACTTGTCATAGATGTCAACGCTGAGTCGCCGTCGGGTCTCTTTGAATTCTGCCGACACGTTTGCTGTCCACTCTGCTGCGTGAGCTCGAAACTCCCCGACCTGCAGAGAGAGACCGAATATTAATGTCTGCAGGTGATCAAGCGCAACCTGTCGCTCTCTATTCTGTAATATCTACTATAACATCCATACATGCTGTACTTTTAGCAGGCATGCTAAAGAAACATACTGGTGGGAGTTAGTGCAAGTAGATTGTCAAGGAATGATTATGAGGGATTATTAGAGAAATACCCGTGGAGGTACAAATGGAGAACGTAGCTCTGTCTTTGGGGTTGTACTGTAAGTTTAAAAGAGGTGATGGAACCTGAAATTAAAGCTGATATAAATGATCGTAATATGTTTCTGAAGAGATGAATGCAAACTGAAAAAAGCTCCTGGAATTGATGATATTTCAAATGAAGTGTTGACGTCGCCGAGGCTGTTGGAAGTGTTGTGTGGGTTGGTTCAGTATTGTGTTGACGGAGGCATTATTCCTCCACAGTGGTAGAAGTCTGTTATTAAAGCTATTCTTAAATGTTCATAAAACGACCCCGAGCAGCTACGTCTGAACAGCTGTGTGTATGAAGTGTGTTCTTCACTTGTAAACCACCATGACACTGCAGGGTGTCTTGGGGACGTGCAAAAATGGATTTAGAAAAGCCAGAGCATGCATTGATCATACATGGTGTAAACAAAGGTTCTGAACTTATTGTCTCATAAAGAATAACTGTAGTGCAGAACTTTATGTGAAGCATAACTTAAACAAAAGACAAAGATCCCCATCATGTGCACAGTTACGCTCAGGAACATGAACCATTAGCCCCAGAGACCGGCAGGTCTAAGTCCAGGATGAGCTGCACTTTCTGTTTCACCGTCTCTCTACGAGGACATAAGGGATGCATTCTTGAGTAGAATGAATTCCATTGATGTTGACTTCTTTTGGCTGGATGAATGTGAAAGATTTGAGTTGTGCTTCAGGAAAGGAAGCAGCAGAGAAGGCAGCATGTTCTGTTTACGATGGAGCGCTGAAGCGACCTGTGATTTTGTAGCTGAATGAAACTTAATGAAATGTGTGTCCACTGCAGCTGTATGCTGGTGTCTCATAAACCCATGAGGGTTGTGCACGTTATGTGACTATGACTAATAAAGATATCCATCTATCTGTCTGTCTGTCTGTAATAAAATATACAATTAAAATATATAAAATATATATTTTTTTAGATTGTTAACCATTAAGAAACATGTGTGTCATTGGATTCTTATGAAATGTGACAGCAATGCTAGAATTCTCTGTCTGTTTGTGCCTTTTTAAATGGTTCATTAATGACCCATCATGCACAAAAGCCACTTGTCTATTTGTGTCATATAGAATAATAATAGAATAATAGTAATAGACATTTTGGTAAATATGCTCATTCACTTTCTTGCAGAGCGTTGGATGAACAGATTGATTCCACGCTCATATCTGTGTTTTTAGGTGCAGACATGTTGGCTCCTCACTCACCCATCTCCTCACAGATGGAATATTCTCAAACTGACTGCAGGCGCCTCCGGCAGGAGAAACTACATCTCCATAGTGTGTGACCTAGTGGACCGGGTTTCTGGAGACCGGGTTCTGTACCTGGTTGGCACATTGTGTTTGTTTATGGAGAGGAACAGCGAGCACATCATTGATCTCACTTTCATAATGCATTAAGCCTCTTTTTCCAGGCTGTTTAATTACCCATGAGGCTCTGAGGTGTTCTTGTTTAAAGAGACTTGTGAGCGCTTCAGTTCAAACATATGGGATGAGTCTGTGTGTGTGTGTGTGTGTGTGTGTGTGTGCGCATATTAGGCACACACACACGCGCACACACACACACACACACGCACACACAGTCAAGTACGTGCTTTCCTTTCCTTTCCTTCTCGCTTTCTCTGCCCGATTGTTCTCACCCCCTCCCCCTCCCCCTCCCCTCCCCCCTCCCCCATCCCCTTCCCCCCACCACCAGAACCTTCTCTCTCATGAAGAGTTCACAGCCTCCGCAGCCGAACTCCTCATTAAGCTCGTGCCAGGACTCCCACTGCAGACGGCCATACAGCCCCAGTTTTCTTATGTTGTGTAGGATAAAGAAATAAGAGGTGCATGTGGCTGGTTTATGCAGGAGGCTGCGTTGGTGCATGGATGTGTGCTTCTCTCCATCCTTTTTACATGTGAATAATGAACCTGCCAGAACAGCAAGGTCTCTTATTACTCAACAGCAGCCGCTGGAAACGCACCAAATATTGAATCCAACGAGAAGGCATTTTGTCCACAGGAGGCAGCCAGGGTGGAAATGTGAACTGTAAAAGGCTTTGGGGTATTAGGCTGCATTAACAGAAATCAGAAACATGCCAGTCCTCCTCCTGATCATTTGAATATGGGCACATCTGGGCGGTGGGGACCCCAGGGGACCCCAGATGAGGCGTGCTGCTGAAACCAGATTTGTCAAGCTTTGGGAAAGTTCTGTGTCCAAAGGTAGTTTTGAGCTCGTTAAGTTTAAGCAGAGAGTCTCTGGTGGGCTCCACCTGGTTACATTTAAAGTCAACGCGCCAACAAGCAGCCAGGTGAGACATGGACCGCATCACCACCGGTACAGACGCAGCAGTGTGCTCCATGCCTCTGAACATTCACGACGTTTAACAATCAACAGGTCAATCAACAACAATAAGCAATGCCTGAAGAAGACATATCTCAATATATCTTAACGAACTCCATCTAAACGAAACAAACAAAGGATGCCACGCTACTGCACTGCAAAGACACACATTTAAAGGTGTTCATGACTTTGCACTACTGAAGACAAATATCAAGTGAAGAGGTTCCTGCGTTACCACCATTCTTAATCCTGTCCCTGTATCTTGTAAAGGGCCAGCGTCTGGTTTCAACACATCCATTTCTTGTTTTAGTTTTTACTGTACTAACTTGGAGGATGTTCCTTAAAGTTGTACGGGGTTATTAAAATTATTTCCCCAGTGGTACATCAAATAAATCCAGCATGTTTCAATAGATTTTGTTGATTTAATTTCTTGCTTCATATTGATTTCATTCCTTAACATTTGAGCGTCACAAAAATCTTTTCAATGTTTGCAGTTGGGGCAGTGCCAACTGCAAACATCCAAAAGAAGCACGACTCTTGTCAGGTCGGTTGAAACGGTGATTTTGGACTAAAATATTTTTGGTCTTTGGGAAAACAAATAGTTTATCAGGACAGCTGGATCTTGAGTAATTACAGAAATGTAGCAGACAACCCTCGTCTACCACGACCCTCTGAAGTGAAATTCAACGTTCCCTCCTTCACAGCAGAGATCTCCCACTTGCATCCCCTCTGGTGTTACATCACTCTCAGCACATCGGCACACACCTCCTCTTTCGTTTTCTTGGAGATGACCCGGAACCAGTCTCCGATCATACTGAGCACAGCGGCAAAGTACGCCAGGCCCACCAGGATCCAAAACAGAACCACAGGCTTGTAGTAGTTCAGAAACTCTGGATTCTCTGACCCACCTGCAGAACCAAAGACACAACAAGTGGGTTATACAAGTCTGTTACACAACGCTTGGTTACATGCGGTACTGAAACGAATCATTCAGTGAGAACAGAAGAACCAGCAGATGTGGCTGAAGTGTAAGCAGGCCTGATGCAGTCAGGAGAGTGAAATGAGTCTTTAACTTTCACCCTCGGGTCATTCACTGAGCCTTGGTTGGAGAGCAGCCATGCTCCTCTGCTGTAGTGTTGCCTTTAATTGCTCCTGGGCTTTGACTCAACCCTGAGTAGCACCATTACATGAGAACATGTAGAATATAAAGAGGGAGGAGACTGAGACTAATGAGTAAGAATAAAATGGCATAAATTAAGTAAAGTTATCTTTTTCCAATAAATCCATTTGTGTGATCTTAGTGCTCTAATAATGTTTAATAGATATTCTTCATTGAGTAACATTGAACAAAACAGTAAAATCTTAACGTTGATCTAACAATATAAACTTCTGTGAATACTGTAGATAAATACATGTTACAAATACAGTGGTACAGTAGTAATACATATATTTGTAACATGACACTCGAGGTCCTGCTGGATGCTTGTTATATCAGCTGTAAACATGATAACCAGCCGTTACACCACCTGTTTCCCTCACAGGCTTACTTTACTCCACCTGTGCCAACTCCAGTAGCCACAGTAGTCTGCTCTATAGTCATTAGGGCCGCTCAGGGGAGTTTAATCGAGCAGCTAATTGTTTTGGAGCTTTCCCATCCCGGCCCTTTTGTTTGTCAAGCCGGTCAAATGAAACATACACCACCTGACAAACTACTGTTTAAACTGTTCGGCACCTGGGTGACATGTTTCAGTTTTCTGGCACGGGATGGCTCTGATAAAAAACGAATAATTTATAGTATTCATTCAAGTGTTATTTGCCTAAGATCATTATTATTAATGTTGTTGTAACGTGTTGATTTAAAGCACTATTATGAGAGGTTAGGTTGATACATTTCTGGGTCAACAGATGGGAGAACTAAACATGTTGCCGGGATTTAGGTGCATTAAAAGAAGTGTCACAGAACACGTGTCTAGAAATGCATTGATCCTCAACCTATAACAGCCTATAAGTCCAAAAGAAAATCCACCTTTTTCACCAGCTACGAAGTCCCCAAAGCCGATGGTGGTGAGGGTGATGACGACAAAGTAGATGGACTCCAGCGTGCTCCAGCCCTCTATGTGCTTGAAGATGACGACGGGCAGAGCCACGAAGATGAGGCAGCCGAACAGGATGAAGATCAGCGTGGAGATGACGCGGATCTTTGTCTGGCTGACTTTCCACTTCTGGTAAGAGATAAAAGATTGGTTGATACAGAGAATGGATGATTTCCACATACAGAGACATGGCCTGAATAGTGCAGGTTGATGGTTGTCTGTCCATGCGGTGTAATTCATGGTGCTTGTTATAGTTTTAGTGTACATGTAGAAGACATGCGGCCCATGTCCCACTCCCTGAGATCCCACAGGCTTTTGCTTTTACTGTTTTCGCTCACTTCACGCTGTGATGAGTAACTTCCTTCGACCTCCTTCTCTGGGACACGTTCGCTGTTTTCTAACATCTTGAACGTCTGCCAAGCTCATGCGACATAGCTTTACGCTGTCAGATGGAACGCCCACCCGAGTTGCGGAGAGGTGACAGTTGACTTGACATGCCTCACATGTGCTGTAATATTGATAGCTCTCATCAAATATTTCACACGCCGTCATAGTAGCAGCTACTGTAGTGGATTCGTTGCAGTTACAGCCTGTGCTATCGCTACCAGAACTTCAATTCAACAGCCCCTCTCTTGCATCAGTTAGAACATGAGGTTCTACTCGGCACGCTGCTGTTGTCTCCGCTTCCTTTCTCACCGGAGGTGACTGCTTTCAGCTGGTTCCCGGTGCACCGTGCCCTTTTCCCTTGCAGTTATGTAAGCCCAGAGCACAGTGCCTCTGAGGGGAGGCATGGAGAGCAGGCAGACCTCAGATTGCTCAGTCTGCGATGTCTAATGTCCTCGCTGCTCAAAGCACAGCACAGTACAGTGGTCTACAGCTTGAAGAGACCTACAGTGAGCCGTACAGGAGCAAATTAGCTGAAGACAAAGTATTCGTAAGAATCACCTTTATTGGTCACGTATGTGTGCAGATACAAGGAATGTGACTCCATTTGTTTTGCCATCTCTCTCTCATTGTACTCACACAGAAATATAAATAACATCGAGGGACAAGGACCACAAAGATGAACACATAAAGACCTTTTGTAAACACAAGTAGTTCATCTGGTTTGTGAAGCTGAGGAGATTTCTCAGCCAGCATCTTTACTGCAGGAGCTGCTCTCAGTCTCTCTATTCCCAACCTGTTCTCTTCTCCCTCAGGGCGCTCGACGCAGAAGCAGCGATGAATCAATAGTCACAATCAACCTGCTGCTGTCAAGTATCTGGTGTCTGGAAAAAAAACGCTTGCTTTGTGCTTTTATACAAAAAAAAAAAGGGAAATAAGAGATTGCTTTAGTGGACAATAATTAGCATCTGATCCAGCTTTCGTCACAGCAGTGCTAGTGTTCCCGCCCTGCCTCCATGAATATGTGTACGACTGCACTAAAGAACATCCTGTGAAAGTGGTTCAGGGATTCTCTGTTCTTTCACTCTATTCTCCATCTTCTCCTGCCCAGATGGCTCTTTGCATAACACTGTTTCCTAATTATGTTTATGTAATAACTAGAACCGCAACAAAATATGCCACCCAGGTATTTATCAACATAATTAGGAAGCACTATTAATTACCATATCTGGCATGTCACACAATGTTGATACTGATCAGTGAAACGATCACCGATAAAGTACCTAAAATACCTGCAGAACAATATCAGCTCACAGCAACAAAAGTTAGTGACTTGTTCACTTTATTACAATTCTGTCCCAAACCACCGTACATTCCACAATGTAACACAAGTGGCTTTGTTGGCTGAACATCAGTCTCTCGATCCCGGATCTGATGACAGCATGGACTGAGGACTCCGTCATCAGGGACGTACAGACGGCTGATTGAGACGACAAGGACCCCCGCTGGCAGCCTGAACCGTTTCAAATCACAGAGGGTCCACTTCGGAAAAAGAGCTTCACTCTCCGGGTCCACCGTCCCATTAGGTAATGCTATTAGCCGGTTGCTATGACTCCCCAGTCAACATACCGCATACGGGTGAGCGGGTGCATCGACATTAACAGCTACTCACCTCCCAATTAACTCTTCACACCCATGTAAAGAAAAAGATGTGTGACTGCAGGCGTCTTTCCTCATCAAACAGCACGTCTGGTATATTTCCTCTCTGAGGAGGAAACCCTCTAACTGCACATTGTAACGCTGTGCATTAATATACCTTTTGACAAGAACACACGTTTTCCTTCATTGAACTTGGGATCTTATATTTCATCTTATCTAACGCCTGCAACTGGTTGAATAATTCAATTTTAAATGATACGTGTTTCTATAGTTGCAGTTAAAGTATTTTTCTTTGTCTCCTTTACTTTAGTGAACCACGTTGTTTTACATTCATCAGTAAGACTATTATTATATTTCCAGTGATCGTTTCGTCCTCGAGTTAAAGGATGTAGTTCATAAAAGGAACATGTGCTTCTGGTACAGGAACAAGTACAAAATAAAGGACAGATATTTGCGTTTTGACTATGAACAGGTAAAATAAACGGCTCAGTTTTCCAGGAGAAACTTAACGACCGGCCATCAGCCAGACAGTCCAGCAGAGTCCATTACTCCCTCTGCGTCACACTTGACTAATGGTGCGGTCTAACTGCTGGCAGAACTGCTACCAGCGTTCTCGCGCGCATGCATGCGCTGTGTGCTTGAATATGGACAGAATCAATAAATAACTAAATAAACCGACCGTCGTTATTTAAAAAGCGGTCGATCTGTTTTCCATTATTCTGCCGTGAGCAAGAAATAAGATAGAAACTGTTGAAACATTGCTCTAACATATTCACCGCTCTGGGTTTTCAGCACTGAAACAAACTGCCTGCATTTCATACTGGATTCAAAGAAAGTCTGTTGACATGGCAACCCAAAAAACTGCATTCACTTTGTCCACAGTGTTGAGCACTGACTGCTGGTGTCTGAGGGGGAAACAATGTAACGCTGCGCTGCTGACTGTGAGCCTTCGGCCGTAGTGTTGATGTTGCACCTTTAACACTTAGACATTGCACCTCTCTCTCTATAGGAACTGCTCAGGCAATATCATTTTAGAGCTTTGATAATTAAGTCGTCAAACGTTGTCGGCTCACTCAGGACGTGTAAACAGACAGAGCGCACGTGATTCAGAGACGAAGGCGAGGAGCTCACCACGATCATCTTCTCTACTTTGGCGATGCCCTTGCCAAAAATGGTCCCCAGCTGGTCCCCGACACCAGCCAGCAGGAATCCGAAGAGGGGAATCCCAAGCAGGGCGTAGATTATACAGAAGATCCTCCCGCCTTCTGTGTGAGGAGAGATGTTCCCAAATCCTGACAGAGAGGAAGGTAGAGAGAGACAGGAAGTTCATGAGCTCATCAGGCAGCTTTTCATTCAAAACGTCACCTTAAACGAGCTCTAACAAGGTAATGTGTGTCGGTGCCCTTTGAACAGGACGTTGTATATTCCTGTCATATGTTTGTATGACACTTCTGAGGGTGTCATATTTTCTAATTGTTAAGTGTTGATACTATTACATGGAAGTAAATACATTTTAATGTGGAATTTACACACTGTTCTATAGAAAACATGTTCTGTGTGTTTTATTTCATTGCACCTCTCTGCTTAGAAGACACACATTCTCTTCATGGGAGTGATGTGATATTTTACATTTGTTGCATATTCTGTATCTTTATAAGTGTACATAATATTTCATCAAAACGGTCAGAAGAAGAAGCATGAGTTTAAACTGAACTGTCTGGACAGGAAGCCCGGCTGCGCTGTAGCATCACTGCAGACCGATGCAGCACAACAGCTCTGAGACATGTTGGTAGCAAGAGATGGAACTGACTCACGTTCATAATTCATAATTCACAAGCTCAGTCCTCGAGCAAGGCTGACGAAAAAGAAATGAACAGTAAAAATAAAGAGAAACAGTACGCTGTACGCAGGCCCTCGTATGTACACACACACACACACACACACACACACACACACACACACACACACACACACACACACACACACTAATGTGAGTCCATCCCTGCTTCACTGCCTCTCATCTTCTCTCCACACTCATCAGCATGTGCAGCTAGAAAAGCAGACGGCACTTTGAGAAGTTGATATTTTAGGAAACGACAGCCTTTCAGCCCTGTGCCTTATTCTACGCTGACCTCACACGTCCAACCATGTGACAAGTTTCATTCTTTGAAGTTTCATAATGGTTCTGCATAATGAACTACGTCCACTTTTCCTTAATTAATACAGTCATCTGTCTCAGGATACGAGCTGCAGGGCACCCTCTAATGACTTGCTACTCTTATGGAGGAGTGGGGCGATGCTGAATGTGAGAGAACAATTGTCAATCAAGTCTCACCAATTTCATGATTAGTTCAGTGGGAGACAGGATGCCCTGTTAGTCTTTAGAGCCTCTGGGTGTCCCAGACACAGCGGCAGACTTATCCTCACCTTGTATTGGAATGAGGTGAAGTGTTAGTTATGCTCTGCAAGCTCAAAGACTTCAGTGTCAAGCACTAGAATAAAACAATGATGGCTTTTAGAGAAACTACGCTGTGTAATGCTGTTTGAATGGCTCCTTTCCTTTAGGGTGCTTGCCTCACGATTCAGCCATTGTCGTGCCCGTGCCAGTGTTTTAACGTTTTGGCAAAAATGTTGCTTCTTAGCAGAACACCCACCATGTGGTTTGTGGTCTAGAGGGGGATGATTCTCACTATGGGTGAAAGAGGTCCAGGGTTCAAATCCCGGACGAGCCCAGGATCTGTGTTTGGCTGTCGAGCCCAGAAGTAATGTCTGTCTAATTCTGACTGTTTAATTAAATACCAATAAGTCGTTTAATTAATTTCACACTTGACTTCAACACTGCCTGCATGAATAATTCATTAAACTTAAGATTTCCACTTTATAATGAGCTAAAGGCTGGAAATGGACCAACCTGTTTGTCATTATGGGCCCTAGATCACTGCCTTCGTGACACTATGACTCGGTTATGTAACGATCACATGCAGCAGCGTGTCACGCTCGGCCTCCTTCAGGAGCCAGTGCAATGAGAGCTTACTGACTTCATGAAGTGATGGTGGGAGAGAACATTTTACTGACTGACTTCATTAGCTTCTGACAAACACACAGCGCTGCTTTTGTGGATCACTTCATTGAGACATTGAAACCCTGTGAAGGGTTCTAGTTGGTATTAAAAGTGAAACACTGTCTCATTGTTATCACTATAACTACACTCACATTTCACATTTCAGAACAAATAAGAAGTCAAAAGGAAGTACTGCTTATTGATAGTTGGTTTCCTTTAAGCTAAATAATTATTAGGTATCTGCAGCTGCTTCCGGCAAACGGCTGAACTGAGTTTAGGATCCTATCTGACGAACCACAATCTGGATTCATGAGGAATAGAAACATATCTAATAACCTTTCACTGACACAACATATTCTAGATTACTCAGAGCTACGCAATGATCCTCTTTTTGGATTCATTCAAAGCTTTTGACGCAGTTGAACGATTTATTTTCAATTCACTAGAAACAGCATTATTTTAGCAAAGCAATTTGAACTTGGTATTCCAATAGCAATAGCTCTATTAAAGTAAACCTGGCACAAGTCCAGGATTTGATATTAAACTGGGGATCAGACAGGGGTTGCCTGATTTCTCCCTACCTCTTCCTCCTCCTCCTCATCATCACACAGCCTTTAACCAATCACAACGACACAAGGAGCTGTCATTCACCAGCTATGAGATGACACCACTCTCTCTTTCTAAAAGATTCTGCTCAGATAGACATCATGTAGTCTGTAAGGCTTCTGGACTATATATATATATATCTACATATATATATATATATGTAGATATATATATATATATATATATATATATATATCTATATATAGATATATATGTAGATATATGCTTGTGTGGTCCATGAGTTTTACATTCATCAATGTAAAGTGAAACCTACTTTTTTATGTCTTTAAAAAAGAAATGGAGCTAAATATTACTAATAACTTTGGCAAAAAATAAAACAAAAAAGCTATTAAAACTGCTCCCAATGTAATGACTATTTATTTATGTGTTTATGTTGAACATTACATTACAGTCATTTAGCAGACGCTTTTATCCAAAGCGACTTACAATAAGTGCATCAACATTGGTAATCAAGAGAACTACTAGTCACCAGAAGTCATAAGTACATTTCCTTTAAACAAGCATCTAAGAGCATGAAGCAGAGCATAACTCAGAGCCAAAGAACAGAAACAAGAGAAACAGTTAGTACAAAAACCCTGGCATGTTTTATGTTTTATGTTTATTCTTTATTAATGTTGCTACTCTCTGGTGTGTGCCGCTCTCTCCTCCCTTGTGTTTCTTGGTTCTATTCTCTCTCTCTCTCTTTCTCTCTCTCTCTCTCTCTCTCTCTCTCTCTCTCTCTCTCTCTCTCTCTTTCTCTCTCTCTCTCTCTCTTCATCTGAGTGTGTTTGTCTGCCTCTCGTTACACTCCTGCTGTCAATCAACCTGCACACCTGCAATCCATCCAGTCATCACCACCTCAGCGGTCAGTCCTCCTGCTCCACTGCAGCCCTGGCTCAGCTTCTCCTGCTCCAACTCACCATGATGCCCAAGATGAACACCGCCAGCACCATCATATACATCTGTTTAATTTGAAATATTACTGTTTAAGGTGCATAGATGAAATAAGTGTGTGTGTGTGTGTGTGTGTGTGTGTGTGTGTGTGTGTGTGTGTGTGTGGTATAACATCAAAGGCTGATCACTCACAAAGGCATTACACAGTGGCTTTAGGAATAGCTTCTCTGTGCAGCAGCAGCCACATTTTGTACCAATCAGGCAAAATGATGATGATTGCCACCAGACAGCACAGCAATTATGTGCTGTTTACACCACCGCACACCAAAGGTGATGCATGCAAAACACCATCGGGGAGGGAGGCTTCTGCAACAAAATCAAAGCTTTGTAAACTAAAGCACTCTGCCAAGTACCTTCACCTGACCGCGAGCTTTTCTACATATTTGAGTTTTTAAAAAGCAAACAAATCTATGCCCTCAAAAATAAACTGAGTAATCCTTTTTCCCTGCTTTAGCAGTCAAACTACCGTGCCTCCTTTCATGAGAGAACACCACTACATCTTCAAGTCAAACGTCACAAAGAGCAAGCTCGATGAAGTCGCTGCAGCACCGGAGTGAAAAACTACAAAGTCAACATGTTCGGTCTAAGGTGAGCGAAGGGGAACCCACAGTGCTGCGCTCACTCTTCACACCGTTACCTTTGATGTGATGCTAAAGCACACATACTCTACAAGCAGAGGGCAGAAAGTTATTGTTACGTTTGAAAAGTAATTTGAGTGAGGAGTGAGCTTCCACCAGATCCTGGAGAAGTGACATAAAGCTGGTGGAACAGACACGCTTCTATGCTGAGGTCTGCTTGAACAAGCTGGATAAGACTAGTGTGTGTGTGTGTGTGTGTGTGTGTGTGTGTGTCTGTTGCTGTGGCCAATACAATTTTGCAACTTTGTCGAGCAAAATGTAGAAAAGGGGCTGCCGTGTACAATTCCATGCCAAAATATGCATCTGGATTGCACAGTGTCTACACATTAAGCCATTATGTAATCTGAAAAACAAGCAAAATCTATTTATTCAAACTGAAGGCATTAGGTATTAGAGAATGAGCTCTGACAGGAAGCTGGAGAAGTGACATGGAGCCAAACAGCCTACAGTGCACTGATCTGTCTGGGTCCTCTTAGAGGAACCAGGAGACTAGCTGTGTGTGTGTGTGTGTGTGTGTGTGTGTGTGTGTGTGTGTGTGTGTGTGTGAGTGTGTGTGTGTCTGTTTTGCTTAACTGATTCGTTCGCTCTTTGCAGCTGGAGGTGACAGAGAAAGTGTTGCAGGCTGTGATACAGTGATACAGTTGACATCTCTCAGATTAAATAGTTAGTATATTTGTAGTCTTTGTAAATAAGCACATGACCACAGGCAGCGTATTCTTCTGTCAGATCACTTTGAACTCTTTAGGCTCCTCTTCCTGTTCAGTTATCCCTGCTATCACAAACCGACACATACTCCCTCTGATGTGTTGTGTCGATACGGCCTCCATTTGTAGACTTCACTTGTTGTGAACTAAAAAAGGCAGAACTGACCTTGGCAGAACATCCCAAAATGATTCATTGAGAAGACCTCAAACGTAGACACGGGTCACACAACTCGTATGGTCTAAGGCTGGCAAGAGCCTCGCCAAGCGTTCAAACTAAGAAATAATTAAACCGCCCGTCTAAGCCCCATTCAGCAGTGTCTTTCATCTGCTATGTTCTTCTGGGTCGGTTGAACCCTGGTCAGTTTGAGCTTTCAGGGTAGGGGTTCACCAGAGCGAAGTGAACTCATAGAAGAACATCAGGATGACCACGACCTCTCGGTGCCATATTGACCACGTTATGTGCCGTTAAGGTAGATGGTTTATTACTCTGTCAATAAGAAGACACAACATGTACACTATTGGTCAGATCACATTGTGTTGTTTTGCATGTTTGCTTTGATGCTGATGCACAGAGCTCAGTTTTTTGAGTTCACTTCGGGTGCATGTCGGTGTGGTCAATCTGTTTTGCAATTTTGGTGACTAGTAGACTGAAAGGAATAAAGCAGAATCTACAAAAAGCAGCTGAGGCAGATTTGGTGTCAGAAAGTGTAATTTTAGTGCAATTTCACGCTAAAATGAACATCAAAATTGCACCGTGCCTCTGACAGCTTCGTGATAAATAGACGGCGCTTATGGAGCCAAGAACGATTCCGCATATAGAAAAGTAAATATTTGTACATCTGTTTAGTATTTTCAAAGCATTGCATGCGAGTAGAGTGAAGCATTGTCGGAGGTTTCTACAAAGAGAAAATAAGGAGGACTGCGTTGTGTCTCTTACCGATAGTGGTGATAACAGTCCCGGCAAAGAAAAAGGAGGAGCTGATGTCCCAGAGGCTCGTCTGATTGGATGCTTTCCCTGAAGGGTTCACGCCTGCTCGGACTGCTGAGACCACTTGCTGGAGTGGAAAGAAAAAGAAAAAGAAAAAGTTAGCACACAACACGGAGTCTCCCAGAGGGAGTGTGGAACGAGGTGAACTGAGGAACAGAAGAAGATGAGCGGCGTGCCTCAAACATCAAACCAGAAGGCAATTAAGAGACGAGAGAAACGATAAGAGGCTTCTGTCACCTTCATAAACGCAGGCGGACATGTTAAACAGCTGCTCTCTTCACTGAAGTCACAGTCACAGCTACAATAAGCTGTTGTTGTTGATAAAAGAATATTTAGTAATAATTTACTAACACATGATTTACACATTCTCAAAATATTTCTACAATTACAATTACTACATATTAATCGTTTTTTCATCCTCTAAAATCCCTTAACTATACATTCATTGCTGAATTTTATTTTACAAGCTCAAAATCTAGACCCTAATTTTAGCCCGTGTATAATTACATATCATAAGTCATACACTGTGCATATATACATATATATATATATTTTGAGTTTGATTATCCCCGTGACTGAGGCTGTGATGTGACACCAGCTGGGTCAGTGTTACGGCTGTTAATCCCGCCCAGGTGATTGGTCGACTGTGTGCAGGTGGGAGAGCTCTGGTGCGACACGAATCCCAGCTGACTGTAAGTCCGTTTTCTCACGGCTGTTCTTGCATGACAGGAGACGAGACGGGAGCAGCCACCAGTCACCGCACAACTATTCACACCCACCACCACACAAACAGAGGAGCAGTGAACCGCAGAGCCACACACTGACTGATGTGCATCTACACCACAGGTCTATCTGCAGTGACCTGAACTCAAGGAGCAATTGTTCCAAACTTCAGCCAGAGTTTGGAGTAAGACTGAAGCCCATTACTGTTCTAAACTGCAGATCTACTGCGCTAGAATGGAAGGAATAACAGCTACTACAGGGCGTACGGCTTCTTAAAATAACATCAGTTCACTGCAGTAAGACACTATGTGTATAAGTGGCTTCTGAAGATATAGAATAATTACTAAGGCAGAAGTAAGAGAAAAGCGTTGAGATCTTGTGGGAATAGCAAACACAGAGCCGCTGATAATAAATCACAGAAGGATACTTTATGGACCGAAGCTTTAACTCCACTGTGTATATGTGGGATTGTTGCCAATCGAGGGCGATAAATCTGATTTAATAATTCCTGTGTGGCACAAGGCCACCTTAATGAATGTAGGACTTGTACTAGGGGGGAGTCGCTCTTTTTGATGATCTCCGTTATTTGTATTCAACGTCAATAAACCTTCAGGAACAGAGCGGTAATGCTACAATAATCATGTGCAGCATATAACACTGCCCACCGTCCTACTGAAGCAGCACAGTCAGCTGTTTCTGCACACACCACACACACACACACACACACACACACACAGTTTAGGGTCACTGCAATGTCAGGGTGTTGCGATTCATCTTCCTCAGTGAAAGTGAGAGCGCTTTCATTAACCTTCGACCGCTGACTGTGATGAGGCAGTAAAGGCAGAGCGCTGAAATGAATGAATAATGGATAGAAAGTGAGGGAACAACGAGCACTGATGTGACGACACAAGAGCCAGCATGTCACACGTGTTACAGGCTGCAGCTGACCAACACCACGTAAAGGGTTAAAGGGCTGCTCCACTCAAATTACAAAAGAGCAAATTCATATTGGATGATTTTGAACCTTACTTTCTGCCAATGCAGGAAATATTGTGTGATTCTTATCAATGGCGAGGTGAAAAGTAATCCAAGCACAGATCTGAAGCTCTCCTTCCTCTTCGTATTTACTGAGACCACCATCTTCCTCCACCCTCGACCACGCCAAGCACTGATGTTGTCAGATGTGTTGCAGGTTTGCTAACATCAACATTCTTGTTTGACGATAGGTTTGCATGTAGAGTTTTTGAAATACTCTCCACAGCAATACAATATACATGAAAGCACATGTTGTTTATGGTGCTTAGAAATATCAATATAATCTCTTTTAGGGATGGAAAAAAATCCAAAAATACTTTTATCTTATATCTTTAATGGAAAAACAAAGTCAAAATCAGGAGTCGGTTCAACTGTATCAAGCAATAGGCGCCTGTAACTAAAACCCAAACCAAACTCAAAAAACTAAAAACTAAACAATGGATGCTTCTTTTTAATCGCACTTATGTAGTATTAACTTATGTTAGCAGCGACTAACTGTTGAGAAAAAACATCTACGCAGAATAAAAAAAGGCAAATTGTAATCAACTCATGCATTCACAAATCTATTCTCAGACAGAACAAACAGCATAGTGTGTAAAGGTGAGTTCATCACCAGTTCAGTGTTTGCTCCTCTTGTATCTCTATATCATTTCAAAGAGATGGTTTGAAGATACAGTCCCATACGTCCGCCGTGCTTCTAAAAACACAATTTAACAAATCAAACAATCGGATGGCTTGGCTCAGTCAGCCCCTTTGTTTCCCAGCCAACGCCGCCGCATTAATTCACTGTCTTGGCAAACCAACAGCGGCCACGGGGAACGATAAGACGGGATAACGTGACGCCACACCGGCCGTCTCCCGGCTGAGGCAAACAGCCAGGAGAGATTGAATCGTCTGAGCTTTTTGACATCGCTCACTTTTTTAATTAGTCCCTCTGAGAGCACATCGCTCCTCAATCCTCTTCTGACTGGCTTTTGATCAGTGGGAGCCTACAAAGGTGTGTGTGTGTGTGTGTGTGTGTGTGTGTGTGTGTACATAATTCAGTAAGAATGAGTGGGGGACACCTGCTTTTATCAATGAATAATCAAAAGAGAGAGTTGTTTGCAAGGCTGCTGAACTCATTAGGGAGCTGTCTGATGGGCTCATCTGTTTAGCCGGACGGTACAAAGGTAGAGAGACTGCTGTTGTACTGTGGTAACAGTGTAAAATCATTAGCCTTATGGCATTAGGAACATATTAAAGTGATAGTAAATGCGTCCAATAATTGATTCAGTTCATTTTGTCGTTTGTTTCTGAGGTCCATTCGAAGTCATTTGTTCTTGGGATCACTTGCATTGGTCTCAAACTGTGAAGCTGTTGATTTGCTGAATTGCTCGTCTGTTGTCTTGTTGTCATGGTCCACACTTGTTCCGTCTTATCTTTGACTTTTCATGCATCTTCATTACTTCTACTGCCTCCAACCTAAACGATCAGCAGCCAAACAACAAGCAGCGATCACTGTGACTATAAGGCCAACTAAAGGAAGGAAACAACACAAGATGAGTAGAACGATGAGGAGCATTAATACTGTCTACTTCACCTTTGTGCATCGCTGTACGTGTGTTTAAGCTAACATAAGATCAGTACAACAGTTAAACAGATAGATGATAATCTCAGGACAGAAAGCATCATCATCATCTTCATCTCTGAATATTAATAAAGTAGAATTAACGCCATCTGCCACCAGCTCTTCTTAATCAAAAACAGTGTAAATTACATACAAGTAGGTGGTCGTCATCATTCAATAATACATCCTGTCAGCTCTAGTCAGTTTGAATAGAACCTCCACTAATAATGACACTGAACAACTCGGTGGACAACAACCGCTGAAAGCGGTTTAAAGTGAACCCAGAAGATGGATATAGTGATAAATAATTCAGAGATAACACACTGTTTTCCGGATAACGGTGAATATCCATGAACTGCATTTGTCCTGCTCTCAAAAAAACCCACACTCACACAGTATCTATACCTGGAAATCAGCAGAAAGCATATGTCATTCAGTGTTACAGTCAGAGTCTCTCCTTCTCCACATCAGCAGCTACACAGCTCTGCCATGAGAACACCTTGAACATCAATGTGATTAAAGAGGCTTTACTGTGGTTTGAGTTGGCAAAATCCCACAAACAGACTCGCTTATTAATTAAAATCCCATCCAGTGTTAACAGCAACATCATCATGGTGTGCATTGAGTCCTGAAGGGAAATGTTTTCAGTGCTCATTCTGTTCATTTCATGGGTTTATTCAACTGCTCACATTCAAACAATAACTAAATGTAGTCTTAAACTGAAGGTTTTCTCATTATTGTGAAAGTATTTTAGAGATCTTTCTCTCCTTCTTAGAACAACAGGAGACAGCACTCTCTCTACGTGAGACACTGTGACAGTTCATATGTTCATACGATGAGCAAGTTGTAAGAAAAGAGATTTGGATTCTGACATCAGAGCTGTTGATTTACCCGTAAATGAATGTGGGAGCAGAAGAAGAGATAAAGGGACAATTATTAAAACACTTTCTGGTTAATGAGTCAGATATCTTCTGTAATTATGTGACATACAGGGTGGTAATAGCAGAAAACCAGATCTTGAACCAGATCCTTTAATATTGTTTGTCTGTATTGAGTCCAATCCGACACGTATTCATCTTCTAGTACAGCTACAGCGTTCACAGTTTGGCTGCAGTAAGGCCTGCGTTAAAGCACCGCTTTAAGAAACTACAGGATTCCTTTGACAGTTTCCTTTAATATCCCATATAGTGCACTTCAGTACTTTTTAAAATTGGTGGAGGGAAATGTAAGTATAGACAGTCAAACTTTGGAATAAACTAATCCCCCTAATTAATCTCTAAAATACATTGTTTGTATCTGAGCTTTAGAATAACCATAGATAACGCTATGGTGAAGGTTCAGGCACAAACACAACACGTGAAGTTTAGGGAAGCTTCACAGTTTGGCTTAAAATTAAAGCTACTTAAGGTTAGCACACAGAAGCAGTCAGGCTAAAGGGCTTTCTGCCAGAAACGGTTTATTTGAAGCCAAACATGATCTTTTCCTACCAAGTAGGTTTGTTGCCTCAGGAGATTAAAGGCAGAAAGAAAAACGTCTTCGTCGTTCTTAAGGTTAGGGGACCTTCATCATCACGGCGGTGGAACATACTAAACACGTGCACCGCTTAGGAGAGGATCACGGTCTTACTGAACAGTTACATCAACAGTGACATCGTGTTCAAAGAGTCCGCTCCTCTCTTAAACATCCTCGGGCGAAAGCTCCGGCAGCTTTTACTCAAAACCATTTCTCCAGTTCCACAATCTTCAAACAAACAACATAAAGCTGCCAAATACCAGTAATAACCCAACATATGAGGCTCCTTTTAGTAGATGTTGTCGGTCATCACCAGGTCCTGCAGAAGAGAAGAGATTTTACATAATAATAGATGTTGATGCTTCCACCTACCTTCACCAAATCCTCCAGCTCAGAGGAGTTCACGCAGCTGTGGTTGGCCAAGAATTCCAGTTTCTGTGTTAGGATTGCCAGCTTCTGGGAGCTCTCGTGAGGCTGCTCCAGCGCTTTGAATACCGTCGCCCCGATGATGAGGTAAAGCACCACCAGGAAGAAGATGGCTGACACAGTTTTCCACCTCATGACCATAGTCCGGGTGTCACACTCGTCCTCTGGAGTGTTCAGCACCACTGGGTTGACGGAGAATGACAGGCGAGGTTTGGAGTTGTGGGCGGCAGACTTCGGGTCAAGAAGGTCAGGTGCGGCCACTGCGAGGATGGAAGTGATGAATGTGGATCAATTTCTTTCCATTACAAGAGTCTCCCCTTGGACATACTCGTCCTCGTCTAATTTGTCCCATCACTCTGCTTTTATTTCTATCCATCTATCTACATACCGTCTGTGAGATAAAGACATAAAGAACGTCTGGTTCATACGATGTCAGTGTGTGACCGCTACAACCAATAGTTGTCATCCTATATTATTGTTAGTGGTTAGTTTCTCTATTAATCGATGAAAGATTTGCCGGATTAAAATGTGAAATCGACAAAGTGTGAAAAATAACCATAGAAACGTCCAGAGCTCAAGGTGAAGCGTTGAAATATGTCACGTTGTCTAACCGAAGAGAAAGCAGCGAAGAAGCTGGAACCAGATACACTTTGACATTCCGGCTTAAAAAGGTCTGAAACACTAAATTGATTGTCAACATTGTTGTTATTTAAATAAGCTTCCAGTCATCTGACTAATCCGCTTATTGCTCCAGCTCTGAACAATCAAAGCGAACACATTACGAGGCAATAAAACTCTGGAGAAAAAAACTCTGTCATCGATGGTTATTACAATACATTCACTGCTGTCAACAAGTCATGGATATTAAACTCATACAAAGTGTTCCAGGACTGATCCAACGCAGGTAAAATATCATTTTTTTAGTGACCGTTATCATTTCCACCAGTCTAGAAGCTTTCCAGGTAGAAGAACTGAGCTGCAGCAAGAGGATCACTTTTCATTCAGTGCACGTTCTGCGTACCACTTGTAGTTCTCCAGCAGCAACATTTACAATGATATCTGCACTTGAATGCATGAATTTTCATATCTTAGCCTTCTGTTCTGAGCCAGATCCAATGAGGGGAATCCTGGATTCAACTCGTTAAGGCTTCTTAATAATTGAGTATGTTTGTACATTCAGTGTGATACAGATAACTATCTGTGATCGATAAGCACAACTTGTAAGAGGACGCGCAAGCTTGCGACAGTGGAGCAGGTTACACACACACACACACACACGCACACGCACACGCACACACACACACACACACACACACACACACACACACACACACACACACACACATGTCTCCCTACAGGAAGGAACATGATGTGTTTTCCTTGCTTTTGGGTCCCGCAATAAAAATGAATACAACGACTGAATGGAAGCTCATTAAAAATTAAACACTCTTTGTCACAATCCCGTTTCCCCCAACAGCTTGCTGAAGTAGATGCAATTACATAACCAGCCCATGAGGTCCTATTAGCCAGTGTTCCACAGTAAACAACTTATGGAGAGGATCATTCACTAAACTAAGCTGAACCCATGTAACATAAACTCATACATTAAGATCGGTTTCCCTTTTTGCTATATTTGTTTTACATATTGCATTTTGCACATGCCACAATAATGTACATTTATGGCAAAAGATAGAGTTAAAGTATGATAAAGAGATAAGATCAAATATAAATGGTGATGTGAGGCAGAAACAAATTATTTAGCAACACTAGAAACTCACAATTAAACAATTCACACAACAACATGAATGCTCCTTGTAGCCTTTATCTCACTCTCGCTCGCTGTAGAACGTTAGTAATCTGGAACACTTACTTCTCTACCATCTCGTCTCTCTTTGTTTCCTCATCGACGGATCTGCTTTTTTCTCCACGAAAGCGCAAACGACGGTGTCCTGTTATTGTCGCTGTTCGCCTCCGGTGCTCCCACCGAGGGATGTGGCCGCTCTCCACATGGCTTCTTCTGCGAGCTGCTCTTCCATCCACTTTACAATCTCCGCAGAAAACACACGCAGGACACCGCGTTCCCACCAGAAGAAGCGCTAGGACGGAGCGTAAAAGAAACTAGGGGAACGAATCGCCTCCATGAAATCCGTGCGTGTGTTTTGGAGACATCGCTGCGCTGCGGAGGACGCGGAGCTTCTGGGTCGTACTGGTTCGAGGAGGCGTTCACCAGCGTGACACGCTGGATGCGCTGCGCTGCACTGGACGGAGTGGAAGCAGAGAGAGGAGCTCTTCAGAGGCTGCAGCATGTCACTCAACAAGGGCCGAACAACATCTCGCAGTTGAGATTGAGCAAAGCAGGAGCAGGAGCATGTCTCGCATCTGTAGCTACAGCGTGGTTATGCATTATGAAGGACAACTCCTGTTCTGTCCAGCATCATCCAAGGAGCCGCCTGCCCCTCTGAGCAGCCGTGGAGGGTTACAGATTTTAAATAGTTTTAACGTCCTATCAGCGATCGTCACACGTGGGACACCACGACTCTACTGCATGTTTGTAAAAAGGTAGCAACTCAAGATGTTCCGTTCATTCTTCAAAACCTTGTTATTGTGTCAGTAAATTGGCCAATGTCCCCTGATGCCTGGCTCAAGAGCACGCTGGCAGATGCTGCTAAGAAGAGAGAATGTTCTCTTCTTTCATTACGCTAACAATACATTTGAATGTCATCGATTTGACTCAACAGAACCCTGATTTTAGTCTGGAGGATACAAACAACCTTGTTTCCTGTGGGGATGTTCATCCTGTTTCAGAGAGGAGAGAGAGCTTTCTCTGGTTTTGTCATTTAAACTGTTCACATCCAGGCAGCAGCCTATCAGTGATAGGCAGACTGCAGCTTGCACATGAAGTCAGTGTCATCTGAATTAGTGAAGAAGTCTATACGGTTTATGTCCCTGATGTAAGTTATTATTCATCATGGCATGCAGTTGTCAACAATACATTCATTTACAAAACCAGGGCTGACAGGAGGTTTCAGTAATTTGATTATCAGATGAGGTTCCGCCCTTTTCTTGTCCTTGTGAAGGTGTGTGTGTGTTTAAAAGAAAGGGTGTGTGTGTGTGTGTGTGTGTGTGTGTGTGTGTGTGTGTGTGTGTGTGTGTGTGTGCGCAGATGTGTCCACACTATTGATTTACATAAGCTCCTGCTGCTAATTGTATTGAGAGACTTGCACAGCTGTGCTGTTTGGTGCTTTGACACACACATACACACACACACACACACACACACACACACACACACACACACACACACACACTGAAAGATGTGTCAATGAAGCAATAAAAACAATCTTTACTGTAAGTGCACAATGAGAGGTAATGGTGAGAACAACCCATAATCCCCACTTTTGCTGACATTTCAGTCTTCGGTAGCTGCAGTCTGCTGAGGAAAGAATGCCTCTTCTGCAAAAGAAAGAAGTCATACATCGTAGTCTGCAGTATGACAGTAATACATCCATAAAACAATTCCACACACGCCTGTGCTACACTTCTTAAAAGGCTTTCAATGGATTGTGTCCAGATTTCAAGAATCCGCATGGTCCAGCATAAATGAGCTATAATTGTTTTCTACTTTGTCCTTTCCTATTTCCTTTTACTCTTTTCCTTTTCTGTCCATCTCTTCCTCTCTCCTTCTTCAAATGACTTTGAATCAGAAGAATCCAATTTGCACTAACATGCTCGACGAACGGGCAGATTCATTTGGACAGCGGGGCGTAACCGCCTCCATCCCTCACGAGGTGGACAACAAGTTCCTCCTTCAAGCGCTGTAACGTTTGAGGCTTTTTGATGTAATAGTTATACAACAATGCTGAATTATTTCTGTGATCAATCTAAGTCTTTGCTTGTTCTCGTTATTCTTTTTATAGACGCGCATTATTAATACAGAGGGCTCTGCAGCGCTACGCAGCGTTAATGTGCCTCTGTCACATCCAGTCGTGTCACTGTGTGCTCAAGAAGTCAAGTAGATACTTTTCATTTGTCCAATATTAACTCTAATGTCGTCCACAGAGCCTAAGAACCTGGAATGAATGATTGGCTGGAGTGCTGGATTTTGCTCATGTTGCTATGGTTACGGTTCTGCTGTAATTGCAGCAATGGATGCCGTGGTTACATATTCATAGTAACAATTTGTTTGTATTTGAAGTCCTGCCGGGATGTACGGTAGTAGTGTGGATGCAGCTTGCTCCCATAACGCTGTCATGTCGAACCAGCAGAGCTACAACACTCCTGCAGAGCCCACGCTGTCCGTGTTTCGCTTCAGGGCTGTTGTGTAACTTGTGCACACATTCATCTGTGTGTGTGTGTGTCACTCTTGGCATCTAGATATCAAGTGTTTCTAAACCATTTCAACCTATACAGATGCTGGAAAGTCATAAATATGAACTATTCTCTTCGTGATCTTTTTCCTGTAACTTCATGGCCTGTTTCTCCATCTCTTTGCTCTTCTAATTATCTCCATAATTTGGAGTTGGACAACACTGTTGCATTTCTCGTCGAGGTCATAGTAGGATCAAATCCGTGGAGCAGCCTCTGCTTCGATTAGAGAAGCTGTTAGAGCCCGTTTCATAGACGGCGTGTGATGGAACACGAGGCTGATCTGTAAACCGCCTGCCAGCTCCTGTTCGCTTGCTACAGTATCTCCTATAACTCTGTGTGTTCAAGTCACACACAATGGAGCCGAGTGTCATTTGCATACATAGTTATAAGTTAAATGACCGGAAATTCTATTGACTTTGAAAGCGTCTTATCTATGAATATGATGTATTAAAGTCGAGTTAACTCAACCTGACTGCTGTAAAGGACTGAGGGTTGAGTGAGGCGTCAACTTTATCTGTCCCCGGTGGAGTTTCATCTGGGTGTTTTTGGACAGAAATCAGCGTAGTGAATGTATTTGTCTCCCTGTCATCTCGTTAATAGTCTCCTCATGAGCTATAACCTCTATGACCTCTATGACCTCTATAACCTCCATAACATCTATAACCTCTATAACCTCATGCTTCTGCTCTCTTGTCCTAATTTGCGGACCGTTTGTCCCAAACAGGACATCACCTGCAGCAGCACCATATGGCTTTTGTTCCATGACAGTAATCTCATTATTGGTGACGTTGTTTTGTTAATGGATTCTATTACCATAGTAATGTCCCTTAATGTCACAGCACAGTGACAGACACATCGTACAGTAGGACAGTGTACAGTCCCCCTGAGACTCGTTTGACATTCAGGTGCTTACAAAGTGGTTTCTTACAGAAATCTGAATTTTTGTTCAATGAATATATCATTTAGTATTTATTGTATGTCATGATCAGATAGATAAGCTTTTATTCTCCATGTAGTGCTTTACTTGTTTATGAATGCAGAGCCGCACACACAGTGATATTCCTGCTCAAACTTTGCTTGAATAAGATCTGCGACATCAGAAACAGAGATGCTGAACGCTGAATGTGCTTAATGATCAACATGTTTACTTTATACAGTTGCCTGCAAGCTTGCAAAGAGACTCAGACGTCGTTACAAATGAATTGCATCTCGACACCAAATCCTGCTGAATCTACCTGAATCATTTCTGCTGAGGTTGCACTTTCTTCACCCAGTCAGAGAATTATCAGCAGTATGTTCAGCATGCACCAGAGGCCTTTAGTGAATATAGAAGTATTACTGTTAGATCTGTAATCAATACTGACATACTGCATGTGACTGTGATGTACAGTCCTAATACATCAAATATCATACAAAGCAAAGTTTGTACTGACACTCTGGTGTAACTTTTTTTCTCAGAATAAGTGTTGAAATGATGCTGTAAAGAGAACTGATGCTGCTCTCCAGCTCCTCCCTCAGCTGTGTTCAACAATGCGTTGCACGTTCAGCGCCGGCTGTGGTTGCTCCACTCGCTGCTTCTCAAAAGATGACAGAGCTCAAAAAGAATAATTGTGGTTTCACAGCAGACGAGTCTTTCATCTCCCGCTTATTCCACTGAGCCCTGCAGATATCAATCATTATGAACGACATGGAGCACCTGCAGACGCACATCCCATGCATGGTCATGAACGTGAGAAGCTGCTCTTGTTCCTGCGCTCATTTGAAGTGCAAAAGTCTGCAGAACACTGGAGGAAAACCGGCACTTTGTGCTGCAACACTTACTTAACAGTCTTGAATGGGTATTCATCAGGCAATGGAGGACACCTTCTGCACATGATAAGCTATCAAAGAAAAGGTCAACGGTATTTCACTCAACTGTTAATTCATTAATAAACTGCGGCATCATCCCCTCCTGACTAACACACTAAAGGTCCAATGCTTTGATGGAGAAAAAAAAGGAAAAAAGGCTGCCTGCCGAGCGCCAGAGAGGATAACTGATAGTTAGTGCTAGAAAGATATCATCTCCCTGTACAGAAGCCGTCTATTGTCTGGAGCAGTTTGTCTTTCTCTCCCTCCTTTTGTTGCGTCACACTCTGACGCCCCCGTGATCTTTCCCACCCACTGACACGTCAGTGTCACCCATCCCACCGGTGCACCTCGGCAACGGGGGGTAAATTAAGATTAATGTGGGGGCTGACAAGGGTACTGCTGACCAAGCAGACACACACACACACACACACACACACACACACACACACACACACACACACACACACATATCATACACCCACTTAACTATGCAAGCTGGTGCGAGGAGATAAGATGGGCTATGAGTGCTGAAGGCATATGTATCTCTGAGAGTGTGATTCAAGATGAAATGCTGATGTTCTCAAGTGTTGCGGATTAGATGGTTAACCACAGAGGGTCCATAAGGTACCGATGTTCCCTCAGTACTGTGTCTGTGCGGCTTGTCTGTACATCAGCCTCATTCCTGAAAGGTCTCTTGAAACATCTTTGTTCTCTTCGGGGGTTTGATGCGTTAGCACCACCGCGTAATAACGCCCGCAATTCACAAGCTGCGACGGACACGACGAGTTTATACTCTCGGCTCGTCAAACTAGCAAAGCGTTGGAAACGTGAGGAGCTTTCTTTCTCTCCACAGGATAATCACGGGTTGTTAATCACAGTGAGGGATCACCGGTACGACTGCCGGGTTCTAGGTTCTGTTTACCGCTTGCATTTTCAGATTCGTATCTAATGTCTTTCTGTTGATCTCTGTAGTTTTAACTGGTTATCTCTCACACACACACACACACACACACACACACACACACACACACACACACACACACACACACACACACACACACACACACAGCATATTACCAGGCTATTGTTGTATATATTTAGAGTTAGAGTATTCCTCCAGTTTTAAATTATAGTTCAGTTTCTAACTAACATTTAAGTCGTTTATGTTCTAGTCTTTGTGTGATGTGACTGTTGTTACAGATGGGTTGAATAAAACACTGAAAACACTGAAACTGAAATGAGTTTGTCAAACGTGTGTTTACATGCATGTGGACAAGCATGAGTTAGTTTTTCATAGAATAAATTAATTCCTGGCTTTGCTGGGAAATTAATTCGTATAACAAAACAATGAGCTTGAATTAGGTTTTGGCGACATAAGAATGATGTTGAATCTCTATCAGCGGCTCGTCAACAGTTACATATTAGGCGACACGCTGGATGTCACATATTAAGTCACAGAATTCATTTCTTTCACAGAAAATGGCACAAATAGCAGCTCACTACTAATAATACCTACGACATTATTCATTTGCTGGTCTATTCATGATGATAATAGACAAATTTGGGCTCTTTCTTCAGAAACCAATCACTCTGCTCTGTTCAGCCTTTTCTTCCTTCTGCAGGATCCAAGATTACTTTTCTTGTCCCGGAAAAAAATATGAAGCCTTTCCTTGGGGTTTGCTTGTTTGACAGGGAGGTTTGCAGGGTGCAAGACGCGCACACACACACACACACACACACACACACACACACACACACACACACACACAGGGGCTGAGCTGTTTAAATAATGGCATGCTGTGTGGTGAAACTATGGGAACTATTGATAGCACTGACAGAATGACATCTTTATTTAATGGTTTGCATTTCATTCCTGACACAGGATTGATTCCTTAATTAAAAAGGTGTCTTTGGAACAGAAAAGAAAAAATGGGTTCAATAATTGTTTGATTTTCTTTTCACATTCTGTTGGTACACACACACACACACACACACACACACACACACCTAAACACAAGGACATCGCCTTCAGCTCACTGGTTTGAGCGCTTGCCTGTGACTTCTTATGCAGGTGACACACAGAGGTCAGAGACAATGACAGACGACTCAATATCCATCTAAGAGCTTATTCATATTTAACTCCCTTCACGTTCTACATATTCTACCCTACAGACACAATCATTTCTTTTGCTCTGTTGATCTTTAACGAAGAGGATGCTGCTGTAGAGACAAACAGTGAACGTCTATAGAGACATACTCGTGTTTTTAGACGTGTGCTGCAGCGTGTAGGTTTTGCACCGTGCATTAGAAGCTCAAAGACGTTATTATGTGGTGGGCTTTGATGAGAAAGCCCCTCCTCTCCTCTTATCCATGCACTGACTCTATGGTTTCCCATTTTCTTCTGGAGCTTTCAGCCCACAGCCTCCCAATGGCTCATTATCTGTTGGATGACACACTCGTCTCGGTGTTACATACTATACTTGGAAGGTGGTTTTCGTATGCATGTGTGTGGTTCATCTCCAGCTGTTTTCTACTATCTCGCCAGAAAGCAGGTGCCGTCTGTGTGGACATTACAGTGGCAGGGAGCGGATATGGGCTGGCCTAGATGTGAACCCACTTCTGTTTACCTGCAAGAGGCAACATGCGATCAGCCTGCAATAGCTCTGCTTTGTACAGCAAAACTGTCACATCAGAGGAATTAAAGTTTTATTTAAATTAAAGTTATTCTTGACCTGTTTACCTCTTCAATAGGCTTAATCCCCAAAGCCACTCACAGCTGGATAATCATTAGTGCTGGTTATGAAATATGTGTAAATATGTGATAAGACCAGCATCACTGTATGCTCAGTGTTCATAAGGCATCCATAACAGGCTGTGATTTCTGTTGATGACTGCTCACACCTCTAAATGATTCTCTAGTAATCTAAAGAATTCTCCATAAAACACCCAAAGATTGGAATAAACCTCTCCGTTACCAGACATTTCTCTAGTATGGAGGGTCCGTTAGCCTCCATTTGTGATGTAGTTATAGTTAGTTATAGATATAGTGTCACAAATGATCTCTCTCATGCTGTTGAAGCTGGAATTGTAGGTCGAGACAGTTCAAGGAGACGACCACTGAGTTTCCGTTGGGTTTCTTACAGTGACGTTGTTGTCATCATAGTCAAGTGATTGAACGGACCAAAGAAACGGTTCTGGTAGTTTGACGCTCAGTCAGAAGAGAGATCAGATCAAATCAGACAAAAAGAGCTCTGTTGTTAAACTTACTGAGAGTGCACTTCATTTTTTGGATTGCGGCAAACAGCAGGATTCCCGTAATAGCAAAAAGAAGGCGAATGAACTACACACACAAACACACACACACACACACACACACACACACACACACGGAAAACTTGCTCCTTGCAATGCACTGCACTTTATATTTCTTCCTCTTTGGCTCGTGGGATTGTCTACACAAGAAGAGGAAAGTTAAGTGAGATGCTGTCATATAAGAACACTTAGACAGAAGCGACTAGTGATGCTCAGAATACAGAGACTCAATATTGAGTGGATGAAATTGGTATGATCTTCTCTGTGACGATTCAGCTCAAAAGAAAAACCCTTTCACTTATTCTGTGATGTGCTGAACAGCCTACAGGCCAGCCTTTCATCCACAGCTACCGTTTCTTTCTCACAGCTGCAGTTCAAAGAATACAAAAGTTTTTTTCTCAACATGTGTTGCATCGAGGACGTCCAGCTCCCTCCCACAATCTCGTTACGCTGCTGTGAAGCATAAGTGCTGTCGGCCGTTGGTCCTTTGTAAGCGTGTAGCTGTCCACCTGAGGAGCGGCTAGGACCAGATGGCTGCAGCAACAGATATTTCAGGGCCAGAAGAACTTAGTATTTCTCTTCTTCATGCCTCGAGTGTTGCCTGATTAGGCGTTAGACAAGACGTTTTCTCGCAGCGAGACTTAGAGGATATTTACAGCTCTGCAGCTAATGCAGCTGTCTCGCCAATTGTCAAAGTCAATTTCCCGGAGAGAACGTGGTTTTGGCTGTAATTGCAAATGTTTGTTCCCCAGACACAGGTATCTCAAGCTCCATTAGCTCAGCAAGAGCACGGAGAAAACGACGGGGCAGTAAGGGAACCGCGAGACCCCCGGCTCGCTGGTAGATGAGAGCATTATATGAATTTGTGTTTACCCTTGTGGTTAACCAACAGCAGTCGTTTGAGACACGGCAGCGCAATGCATTCTGCTTTATAGAGAAGCACAGCAGGTTTTCAGTCCCACAGCGTCAAAGTCAGACGCTTGGTCACACACATCTCGGCTACGACGCAAACCCGCCCGTCCAGGTTCATGATGGAGACGTAGAGTGAGCAGAGACAATGCTCCGGGAATGTGTGAATGGGTCAAACCAACACGGGACTTTCAACCAGGAGGCTGGAGGTGACACATGCTAACGTTAGCATGTGTATTTAACCGTCAAAGGCACAGTGAAGAGCATTTGAATGTACCTGAAAGTGTCACTTTGGTCCGATTAAATGCTGGAACGGTCATTACTCATGAATACTGGAATTCAGGCCCTTGAGATGAAGAGGCCTTTTATCTGAGCCGCTAAAAATGTTGTCAGTAATTTGAACACTGATCCAGTTTGTGTGGAATAAAGAGAATCCTATGATGCTGAAGACACTTGGATGTGTCCAGTCACCAGTCTCAGTGTGTCTGGCCTCCAAACTACGTTTTGACACGAAAACACACCTGAGAAGACGTTAACGTTCCTGTTGTTACAGGCGACCCCTCTGCCAGCTTTCTCCTCAACCCTCGTCTTGCCATCTCATTTGCTGTAGATCGATATTCAGCCTGCTGGATATCTGCGATGCGTCGGCGAGTCTCTCGGCTCATGTCTTTTACACACAGCGCTCAAATCCAGGTTTGCAAGCACCAAGCGAACGGCAGTTTGCCTTTGATCTGTTGTTGGAGAGCTCCAAAGACTGTGGGCAAGTGGCCACGGATTGTAGTACACATGCCACAAAGCATGCAGAGGCAGCCCGGAAACATGTGTGTTTCATAACCTTCCCCCCATACGCACACTGTTCTTTCTACAGCCACTACAACGTAGAAGAGAGAGAGTATGTCACACTTACAGTACAAACAAAGATCTTGATAAAACGATCCTTCATTAAAATCAGATTGAGAATTCCTGTAATTCTTTTATCCGTTATCTTATCGTCTGTCATGCTTCAGTCTGCAGAGACACGAGAGACTTGCCCTCCATTTGTTACCATGAATTACCCCGGAATTTTGGGAAATAAAATTACCCTTCTCCTCTCTCTGAAATATATTCCTTTATTTAATTGAAGAGTGTAATTCTCATTATCTTCGTCTCGTGCCTGTAGGCGGTGGAGCAGGTCTTTCAGACATGGAGGGAGACTCCCAGTCTAACCAATGTGGGGAAAGTGAAATGAGCACGGATTCAGAAATTGACTGACAACACATATTATGTGAATCCACGTCTCCTCGGTGACCTTTTATCTCCCCCGTTCTGCCCGCAGCCTAGGCATCCAATACTGTTGAGGAAGGTTACATGTTTCCTGCTTTAACGTTGAATTGTTCCACGTAGCATAATGACAATAGAGCGCTGCAGGGATGTAGGCCCACCTCGTAAGTCAGCGTAGCACCGGTTCCCTCCACAAATAGCCAACGGGACTTTTCCATTTGGATTTTGGATTATTGCAGAAAAATAAGCTCCGGGGCAAACACAAGTTTATCACGCACGTTTTGCAAGACAATCTTCCCAATGAACACCACTTTTATGACTTTTCGAGCATGAATGCAATCGGCAGAAGTAAAAGGGTAACTTTGGGCTATAGAAGATCTACACCACGGTGATGAACGTAAGAATACACAGCGAGGCCTTTAATCATCCAGCATGTACATGTATACTAATGCCGCACTTAAAATGTACCCATCGCTCACCTTTCACTGCTTCCATTCAAAGAGTCGCGTGTTCCTGAAGCTCAATCCGCTCCCTGAACGACGAGGCGTTCGTTTTGTTCCGGTCCGGCCCTCACATTATGATCCGAATCATAATGAACACTGTGTAGACGCAGCAGACAACCTGTTAGCTCCACTTTGACCGGCATCTGGCTTCAGACGTGTTTGAACAGTTGAGAGCAATTTGACTGCGACAGAATTAATGTTTCCAATTTAAATTCATGGATTCAGGAGAACGTGTTGCTCTCAACTCATTTTAAAAATGGTAGCTGCGTATTAACAGAGGCTGTGTAAGAAATGACATCTGATCCCAGCTGAGCATTCGTGTGTGTCTACATGTAGGGACACCCATATCAGCCTGACGGTAGAGGTCGGTCGGTCGGTTTGCCACTTTGGCCAGAATATCTCTCACTATTGAATAAACAGCCGTGACATATGGTGCATATATGCATAAGATCCAGGGGATGAAAAATTAGAAATACAAATATTAGATGGATTGCAAGGATATCTGGTACGGACATTCCTAAACCCCTCAGGTCGAATTTTAGCAATCATTTCCAGGCAGACTTTCACAATAAAAGCATCATAGCAAGTGTCTTGTTTCTCATTATTTGACTGAAAAACAATCTTCAAGTAACTTGCATGACTTGAGTCGGTGGCAGTATTAACTTTTGCGTTCTTGAAATGTGGACCTGAACCAGAACAAGCTCTCTACAGTAGAAGTGGGGGAAAGAGAAAGAGAGAGTTATTTTTACGACACTTTCAAAAATGTGTGTTATTTATTTGAATCCCTGATTGTTTCTTGTACGTGTTATAAATGTACTCTGAGAACTACATTGAGGATGATCAGTAATGCGTGTCTTGCTGCTAGGAATGGGGACCCGAGTGGAAACCGTTTAATAGTCCAAACAGTAATTACATTGCCGGGCTGCTTGAATGGCCAAACACATGCACACAGTGACACAAACACACATTCATCTTGTCCATATCGTTCTGTGAAGACAAATGAAAAAGAAAGCGCACAAAGTGGGCGGAGCGAGCTATCATTTCAAAGGTTAGAGTGGGAGGATGGAGCTGCGGTTTGACGTACGGTCTGATGGATCATGGACTTTCATCGCTCACTGTCAGTCATGAGGAGCACCGGCAGAACCTGGTTTCGATGCATCGACTGCGTACCTGATGCAAATATCCGTTCCTTCTGTTCATCATTCCTTCAAATTGCTTTTTCACCTTCATCTGAGCAGGAAGGAGACTTTTCCCTCTCCACAGATGACCGTGAGTTGTTGCCATGGCTACCAGGTCACTGCCAGGACAGGCAACGTGTTATTTGTGGTTCATAAACTCACAGCATATGTTGATGTGCAGCTGAAACACTGGTCAGTTTTCAGAGTGAACGAATCACTTTTCTTGTCGTCGTCTTCTTGTCTTCTGTACCGGGTCACGTTGTGGGCCGATGACAGACTGAACAGAACTACACTGAATTGGACCGCTACCCTGGCTTATCATGTGATAAAGCCTTCAGCCAAAAGAGAGGAGCCCACACAGATCTAAAGTCCTGGAAGTGCTGCATTAGAAAGTTATATTAGTCACACAAGTCACGACTTTTATGAAGATTGTGGTTTTTTTTCTGTAAAGTTCCATTCATCCACCAGATGCCGTCGGGTTTTCCATCTTTTCTCCATCATCTGACTGCTCCACCCGTCTACACACTCCTTCCCACTTCCCTCACCTGCTCTGCAGTTGCCTGACCTGCCCCGCCCCCCCCGCTCACCTGCTCACCTGTTCACCTGTTCACCCGCGTCCCCCGCCCCCCCGCTCACCTGTTTCCACTCTGCCTCGTCAGCCATGCACTATTTAAACTTTTCCACTCCTTCCTTACTGGTTTGCCAAAGCTGGAACTCTCATGCCTTGCGGTTCTGCTTTTGAGCTTCTGTTAATATGAACCTAAGCTCATAGTGTCATATTATTATATTGATATTATATTAAAATTTCACAATATACACAGTGAAAGAATGAGAAGGAAATCCATATAAGGTCTTGATTCATTTCAGAGTCTGTAGTCAAACCAGCTGAGTGTGGGAGATGTGAGGTTTTCACCTTTCTACAAAGTCATGCTAATTAGCAGGATGCACAATGCGGTGCTGGGAGCCTGCAGACACTCTATGCTAATACAGCTGCTCTAATTCAGTGTGAAAAACACTGAAGTGTGATTAAGCACATTTACTGTGTGATGAAGTGTGTATGATTCAGCATCTACACTCAAACAGCACAAACAATGGTTTGACACTCGATGACACTAAACTGAAGTGTGAGTCATTATCACGGCTCTGTCCGGCTCAAGAACATAACAAGAGGAGGACAAAGAAACAGCAAGTGTGCTTAAGTGATTCCACTGAAAGCTCACAGGAGCTCCTGTGAGGTCAGATCTGCTCACCGACGAGTGATTGACGAGGAGTTTGACTCAATACTGACGACAGACGCGTGTTTCATAATCCACAAAACAAAGATTCAAAAAGGTGTTGTTCACAAATGCATCTTCCAATCCACAAGCATACACCAACAAAAATCAGTATTCTACATATATATATATATATATATATATATATATATATATATATATATATATATTACCAAGCTTATTTACCTGTTTATATTTTTATTTGAAGATCTTCCTGTGCAAATAAATGTCCAGAAATGATTATGATGTACTACTTTAATATCGTGAAATGCTACTGTCCCCAACTAAGAATGTACAGATCATCATTGTGAATTCAAACAACAACACAGTACAACAACTTTAGGTTAAAGGGGAAACATCGGGCTTTGATTTAAATTAACTTAAAATCAGTAAAGTGTAACAAAAACCGCATTAACATTAAAGTCCTGTTTGTTGGACCCCTCCGCCTCCCCTCCCTCCGACTCTGAGTGGATTCTGTGGTCTTTATTCCACTACACTCCCACAACATTCTCTTTGAACGTCTAACATTGACGTAGATGGGTCGACACTGTAGATACGCGTCTCATATCGGACGCTGAGGGACAAAGTCTCTGTGTTTGACACCCTGGGAATGAGAGCAGGCTGCTGCGTAGAGGTGATCTTCATTTAACGCTGTCAAATATAATACAGCAGTTACTGTTGGTCTTTTTTTAAAGTTTTTGTCGTGATCCAGGCAGACATATAGTTTCTCAACAATCGACAGAGAGACACATCCCTGCTCATGTCCTCAGCAGGGTGAGACGAGGGACACGAAAGGCTCCGCATTCATGAAACATGCATTCAGCTGGAGAGTTCCCGCATGCTGTGAATACTGTACGGACGTCAAACACAGTCAATGTTGCCGTGTGATGGTTGGAACATTTTTTGGGGTTCGGCTTTGAAACTATTCATGCTAAGCGAAGTACTTTGAGTTTAGTTGAGTTGAGTTCAAGCCCCCGACGCTACGGCGTCACATGCTTCTACAACAACAGGTCACTAACTTGTTGTGACTCAGCAGTTAAACAGCTGCAGTTAGAACCTGGAGGAGCCTGAGGTCCAACGTAACCTTTACACTGTAAACGTGTGTGTGTGTGTGTGTGTGTGTGTGTGTGTGTGTGTGTGTGTGGTGTCTTTGATTGTCTTTGAGTGTCCCCATGCTACAGCTGGCCAGAGGGTATGTGGACACATATAGGGGCTTCAGGTGGGGACAAAAATAACTTTTCATTCAATCAGTAGTCTTCATCTCATTTTAGATTACAGTTCAAGAATAGCAAGAGTTGATAAAAAACAACATTTCTAAGAATTAGGAAATCAAGTCGTCTTTGCTCAGGACCCATTGGTGCTTTGGTTTCTTTGCTAAGCTCGCCGAGTCGCTAAAGGACGGTCAATGTCTGTCTGTCAGTTGGTCTGTCCACCGCTTTGGTCCAGACTGAACTCTCAACGACTGACAGGATTGCGATGATGTTTTGTACAGACGTCTAAAGTCCCCAGAGGATAAAACCTAAACCTAGTGAGATTAGCATTTCTGGTTTTAAATGAAGTATCTCAGCAACAATAGATTGATATAGGAGGACGTATTTATGTCAAAACCCAATGGGATTTATTCCATCTACCAGATGGATCGGCACAGACGTTCACGGTTCCCAGAGGATGAATCTCTTGGCCACCATGAGGTCAACATTTGTGTATTTCCGTGAAATATCTCACCAATTAATGCTGAGATCATCACAACATGTTTCCGACATTCATATCCCCCTAAAAATTAATTAACCTTGATGATCCCAGTTTATTCAATCAGGTCAAAATGTTGATGTGTTAAATATCTCAGGTGCAGATCTGTGTTTGTCAGCGTGCTCAAAAGCTCAACTAAGACGGTGTTCTTAGTCGACATTATACCTGCTGAACATCAGCATGTCAACATTACCACAGCGAACATGTTGGTTTGTTAACGTTACCGTTTGGCTCAAAGCACAGGGACTCACAGAGACTCACAGGGACTCACAGGGACTCACAGAGACTCACAGGGACTCACAGGGACTCACAGAGACTCACAGGGACTCACAGAGACTCACAGGGACTCACATATACTCACAGGGACTCACAGGGACTCACAGAGACTCACAGGGACTCACAGGGACTCACAGAGACTCACAGGGACTCACAGGGACTCACAGAGACTCACAGGGACTCACAGAGACTCACAGGGACTCACAGGGACTCACAGGGACTCACATATACTCACAGGGACTCACAGAGACTCACAGGGACTCACAGGGACTCACAGGGACTCACATATACTCACAGGGACTCACAGAGACTCACAGGGACTCACAGGGACTCACAGAGACTCACAGGGACTCACAGGGATTCACAGAGACTCACAGAGACTCACAGAGATGCTGGACACTCTTCTGTCTCTGTGATGGATTGTCTTTCGTCTCCTGTTGCTTTTGATTTGCACTTCTTCCAGAGAACTCCCCAGAAAGAACAAAACAACTAATGGAGGCTGTTTTTTGCAACAGATGCAAGATGAACTGTGTCGCCTTCAAAATGTACTATTTTTATGCTTTGTTGCATGTAAGAATAAATTGCAACCAAAACAATTTCATGATGAACATCTAGAATACGGACCAACAAACAGCTGAGGTTCTGCCTGGTGTTCTCTCGTCAGAACCAAAGCTTTGGTCTTCACTGAGCACGTCAAGGTAAACTCTGTTTTGCTGATTACATGTATTACATTTTTGTGATGATCATATGAACTACGGTTTTATTGTTCTGTTCATAATAAATCTCTATCTTTGTGCGTGGTGCAGACCTCCATCTCAAATATTCTCTCATTTGTATGTTTGAGGAGAAACATCTCAACATCCCTAAATCACTCTGTAACACTAACGAATCAAAGGGAGCTTTTATTCTGAAAACAGACACTTTTTCAGTGCTTAGACATCATTTTCTTCTTGGAAATCTATTTATTTCATCAGTGGTAAATGAAGCAGTACAGGCCTCTTTGATGATCTCGATCTATTATTCAGTCATGATTCATTTCTTTCTTCTCTCAGAGAGATTTCAAGAGTGCTTTTCAAACGAATATTGATTTTAATGTGAACAATAACAATCAATTAAACTTGAGGACCTGTCTCTTACTCCAGGGCTTGTGTTCCATCCTCCTGTTATGTATATATATATATATATATATACATATATATATGTGTGTGTTATGTGAGTGTGTTGACGACATGAAGCCAGCTAATACACAGTTTGTCTAACCTCTCTTTTCTCACTGCCATGGTTCTTTTGGTGTCACACACACACACTCACACGCACGCATGCACGCACACACACACACACACACACACACACACACACACACACACACACACACACACACACACACACTCCCTGTGGTCTGACGGTTCAGCATGAGGACTCCTGTATGTGTAAAATGCTGTTTCTGTCTCCTGTGAAGCGGAGGTCAGGGCAGCTGTGTCCTCTGGAGACACAAGCAGCACAGCTAAAGGACATGAGGGAGGGAGGGATGCAGCAGAGGAAGCTCTGCTGGGATCACGATACGTCTGACAGCTTGATGTGAAACACAACAGACCAGCTTCAACCCAAGCCGTCCGGCTGACACGTCGTTATGACTTCAGCTCTTTAAAGGCAAATTAAAGTCTATTGAAATGTGTTTGTGATGAGCTCCAGAAAGAGAACGAACCAGAGAAACAATGAAACAAAATGAGTTTCAGAAAATTCAAACAATTAGCGTCATTTCCAGGGTTCCAGCTGAAAACCTGAAGACGCTGCAACAGTGAATGTTGGACCACTTGGCTAAAGTCAGGACTCAAAATGAATAATGTTGCTCCGTATGCGCTGGAATATAAAGAGGCATCTGTTTGCTAACAGATCAACTTCACACGGTATGTCAGTGTTGCATGTGACCAACACTATAAGTCGCTGATTGATCCTTTGGTCATGTAGAAATCCAAGTTTTCTGTTTGCCACCATTTATTTTGAATGTTGGCTTAGAAGATGTTGGACATTGTTCTGATCTTGATATTTTAAAGGAATTCGACGAACCGTGGTTTTGAAGATACCTGAACTGATTCTTGCTAGCGTAGAGTACATAGAGCAGCCTGTATAGATGAAAGGACATGAGTTAACATCCCCCTCCACGCTGCAATAAGTCTCCTCTCAGGCAAGGCAAGGAGACAGGCAGTCGCGTCCTTGATGAACCTGCCAACACGCCGCTGACATGGTAGATGAGGGCCGGCGACGTTTCTGTAATTAGTTCTTGCCGCAGAGGAAGGTGAAGCCTCAGCTTTTTCTTCTAAATCATTCAGAGAGACATTGGAGGAGGATACAGTGTTGAAAAAGGATGTCACGGATGCCCGGTTATGTTTAAATGACCTCTAGTATCTGTCAAATTTAAAACGGCCCTCCTACATGAGCGTGGTGGAAGGTCGGTTGTAAGGCACGCTTGTCTTCGACTTTTTCATCTCTGCTGCCAGGAGTGAGGCACCACCACAGAGCGACTCATCCGTTTGACCTACGTGACCCTCTTCAGTCTCAGATGATGATATCTGAAGCTGCTATCATCAAAGACAGTATCCGTCCGTGTTTGTCTGAGCCACCTCTTAGCTGTTTCTGCCTTTTAGTTGAAGTCTAGTGTGTCCTTGTGGTGCACTCAGGTAATAAGGGTCGCTTGATACCAAGAGGAGTGTAGTGATGGATAGAATGGATTAAGTCTGGTGTCTCTTCAAATGTACTAAAGCCGGAAAGCTTGAAGATAGAGCTTGACATCTATGGCTGAGTGTGTGTGTGTGTGTGTGTGTGTGTGTGTGTGTGTGTGTGCACAGTATGAGGGATACTGAAATCTGATGGAAATGATTGCATCATGCCCGGTAACTGCCCGGTGGAAGGGTATGTGCTCCAGATGAATGTCCCTCCAGAGAGCGGTGCAGACAGGCGATGCTACTGACTGATGCTGACTGATCGATTGAGACGGACACTCAGAGCATCTCGCGTCACAAACAGATGACACCAGTTATGATCTGTATTTAAGGGGAGCTCCAGCAAAACCATTTCATTGGATAGGATTAAGTGTGCATGTCACAGGGCTGGCTCTTGGACACCATGACTCCATGTGTAATAATCATGAATCCTGTGTTCTTTATAATCAAGTGGATATAAAGCTCTACATCGAGGCTACAGGTGAATCTGTTGCATGTATTTATGTTGCTGTACTTTTGAATCACACAAGCGTCTGATAGGTGAAAGCACCTCTTCTCTCTGTACTTATGAGCATGTTGCTCTCAGGAACGTCATGGTGTGACACCTAGTTCATCTGAGTGTCTTTCAGCCACAGCTCTGAATGCTCACTCCATCATGTAAAGTGGACCAGCAGTTTACTTCTGTAGCTGCCCTGAAGAAGCACGGTTCATTTATTATATGTGTTGATACATGCTGGCGTATCTCAGGTTGTATTGTTAGATTAGTGCTTTAGGTGCAGGTGTCATACTTTGATTAGCTGTTGATTTTACACACACTGTATGCAATGTTGTGTGAGGTTTTGTCTGACATTTTCTAAATGGAAAGTTTCCTGGAAAGAACATTGTGTTGTTCAAAGTGCACACTTCCAATGAATCGACTCCAATAAGCTGTTAGTGTCTAAGTCTTTTAATTGGTGCACAGCAGAACACGTGGCACCAAATGACACGTTCTTTGCATGAAATCATGATTTTGGACTTTATTCTTTTGTTTAAGCAACATAAGCCATGGATTGGAAGAGGCTGTTTAACTGGCTGCACATAAAGATGTGTTTTAAATGGACAGAGATGGGTGTCGAGTCACCACAAAAGACAATAACTGCTTTACTTAACTGTGTGGATGAAACACCGTTCTTCCTCAAAGATATTCCTTTCTTTGGTGTGTGGATGAGTCGAGGCCATATATATATATATACCATCATCATAACTAGCATCTCTTTCATACTAATCAAACCATCAAGTGCCCTGAGCCCTGTATGGAAGCATCTGCATTCATTACGGCTCATTTAATTATCTTTGTAATGTCTCCCGTGTGACTATGTGTGTGACTGAGAAATTACAGCAATTCTGTAGAGCGTGAAAAAAGCTCGTTGTCTTCCTGTTTCTACAGAAGTAATATTCCGTCTACGGTAGACGCTCGTCGTGGAGAGAGGGATTCGTGTTACAGCTCAGAAAATGTAGAGCAAGCTGTGTCACATCAAAGGAGTAACGCGCCGTGTGTGAGCTAAACAGTTCACTGGCTTTGTATTATAATTCTCTCTCTCTCTCTCAACTACACACACACACACACACACACACACACACACACACACACACACACGTATATAAATACAATTTAGTTGAAAAGGAAACAGTGGTATTCCTCTACCCCTCCAGACTCTCACTACCAGGCAGTGTAGAGCAACAGCTGCTTTGGTAACAGTTCTGTCACGCAGCGATATGGACATTTCCCGCCTTCCTCACACGTGAGCGGTCTCTGTGCGATGCAGGCAGTGACCCCGTCAACAAAAGGTCCTGTAGTCCTGTTAGTCAGAGGCGCAGCGCTGGATGAACACACTTCGTTTACTTGCTTTACTTGAGCTCCATTTTCCCATCACAGCACCTTCTCAAGCCATCAGCAGCTGTCCTGCATCCTGTCCAGCTGTCACATCGCTCAGCCTCAGCTTCTGGCTCGATCAACCCATCACTCGATGTTTACCTGGTGTGACGAATAGTTCAGCAAGATGAATTCTTTTTAAAGCAAATACTGCAATTTCGTTTAATTGTCCTGACATGAAGTCATTTCAAAAGGCTGTGAGGAACAAATGATTGGAACCAGACTGACTAAACTGCACCTTTCCACTTATGTCATTAAAACTAGACTGAAATGTATTTTTCTGATAGAAATAACTGACGTAGCATTCAGTGAAGTCAATACATTTATGTCCTTTCTTCAAATGCTTCAATTATGAGCACTTAAACATATATTCATGAAACGACACACACACACACACACACACACACACACACACACACACACACACACACACACACACACACACACACACTATATGTCAGCCTTGATTTGTGAACCAGGTTACCAAGATCCCACTTCCCATCATGCATCATTCTGCTCTATTCATTACGTTCAGCCCCCTGCTCTTCTGTTGCTGTCTTGTAATTCTGTTAACTTTTGTTGCTGTTTGTATTTTCTCTCTCGTGCGCCTCATCAGACGAGCTCATTATCGCTGCGGGACATAAGTAGTCCCATGGCGCCACCCGGTGGCCTTAAACACAGCGGTGTCACAGCAGACACCGGCAGGTACAACAGCAAAACCCTTCATGAGGGAAGCTCTACTTTCCTGTGAGCTTTCATGTGGAATTCAGTTTTATATTTGTCGTCATACATTTCAATTTGCAATGCATTGGTGTGGTCAAACACTGTCCTGCCTTCTGTGTGACGTGTGACTCCTTTAAAAGAAGCAGGACGACGTTTCTTCTCTTCAAGGCCTCTTTAAGTGCGAGAGCCTTCCCTCAGGCAGCGCTGTCAGTCCATATGCATTCACAGTGCAGATAGCTTGGTTGAAGCATCTTTATGCATTTTGATAAGAGTCTAATGAAAAGCTGTTATATTCGAATGACGTACAAACCTAATAATTGGTCTTTAATAAATAGCGTCGTGTTGTTTCTGATAACAGGGAGACCATGCATGCTGAGACCTAGTGAAGACTGTAAAGATGTAAGGAGCGGCTTGGCTGCTGTAATAGGATCAGCACCCCTCATGCTCCCACTCACATCAGCCTTCATTACGACTGGCTTTGAGCAGGATTATTGTGCCTGCAGCTGATTTACTGTAGGTGCTGATTGATGTGTGCTGGCGTTTTGCTGATGCATGTAATTTATGTTTATTCAATTCAAAATGGAATGCTACGCTATCACCCTTCTCTCAACCTGACCGTCTCTCAGCCTCTCTGACCTCCCTGTGACATAATCAAGTTATTCACAATATTTGGTCCAAAAAAAATCAAAAAAGAAAAGCTTCACAAGCATGAATACAACACAGTACATATTGCCACAGCATTTGATGTAAAGTTGTTTTGTGCTCGAGTTGTATTATGAAAGATATGGATATTGCTGTAGGTTGAAAAAAAAGTATATTTTAATTCTCTTATGTCTCTTTTACCAATAAATTTATTATCAAGTCCAATCTGCCTCCCTCCGTCCCTCCGTCCCTCCGTCGTGAATCCTCTTAGAGGTGGATTACGGCACTAAGATGTCGACACTGAGAGGGAGAGAGGGAGAGAGAGGGAGAGAGAGGGAGAGAGAGGGAGAGAGGGAGAGAGAGGGAGGATGAGCATGAGGCACAGTGGGAGAGAGAGGGATCGTTAGAACAGGACACACAGGAAAGGAGAAGACAACAATGGAGAGAACCCCTCGGCCTGAAATGGGTCGGGAACGGGGTAGAAGACGGTCTGTAACTAGGGTGAGTACACACCCATTTACTGCTCCGAGAGGACAGTCAAAATACATTTGCTGCAGAGGACAAAACCACATTTGTGTCATGGTGAAGCGGTGCATGTGTGTTTTACTGAGCAAGATTTAGAAAGTCAGAATACATGAACTATTACTGCCTTCTAATTCAGCCTAATTAGGTCTCAGTTTGGCTTTAAGAGCAGGTGACGTGTGCAAGCTGTGTGTGTGTGTGTGTGTGTGTGTGTGTGTGTGTGTGTGTGTGTGTGTGTTTATTGAGTTACCTGTGGACCCACTACAGTAATGTGATAGACTGAGGGGATGACCTTCCTCTTAATTCATCTCACTTGTGTGTCCTGTTACTGAGACAAACGTGTGCAATAGATAGAGAGGGAGGACTTTGTGAGACAAAATGTGTCTCGGTTTGCTTCATGAATTGGACGACACTCTGCTGTAGGAGCATAAAAGACTGATTTTCTCAGTTTCTGTCCCCGTAGGGAGAGCCAGCAGAGCCTCACATGGTGAAGCGCACACTCCTGTGTCTCGTCCTCGCTTACACTGACGAGGCAGGGACAGACTAACCGGGCGGCAGCGATGTCTCTACTGTCCTTAACCAACCCTCCCGGCTGGAGCGTGTGCTCCGCTCTCTGCATCCTCATCGCGTTGCTCCCAGAGGCCAAAGCGGACGACCTGAACACGACCACTCAGCGCAATGGCGGGGGATCCCAGTGTGGGGAGTACACTAACCAGGTACTCACTGAGAACAGAGTGAAGTTTTCTGTTTACTCTCTGCTCTGTGTGGAAGCAGCTCAACTCCAGGAACGTAGTTCTCTGCTAGTAATACATCATTAATCATGCAAGAAAGCAGTGGTGGCAAAAGAAACAACATTATGAGACTAATACTGATGAATCAAGTAGCTTTTACTGATGTAGGTCATGTTGCAGCTAGTTTAGTCCAGTTCCCAACAGGTCAGGCCTGAAGTGACACCTGAGGGGTCTTGAGACGACAGTTCTGCTCCAACAAACTATAATCATATTTCTGGCAGGTGATGGAGGACGGGATGTGTCGGCTGGTGGCCACACTGCCTCAGCTGGACGAGCAGAAATGCCCGGATATGTTTCGCTGCACCGACGAAGTTTCCTACTGGCTGCACGAGAACGAGGAGAGGAAGCAGCAGATCGTGGTGCTGAAGGAGACCATCTCTGAGCTGCAGGAGGAGCTGAGGAACCACCGGCACCGCATCAAAGTCCTCGAGCTGCAGGTGAGATCCCCATATGGACTTAGCGGCCCTGGGTCAACTATCAGCACCAATCCTTTCAACTGCTTTGAGAGCTCACTTTAGTCCACCTGCAGCTCACCGCATGTTGTAACGGTGCGACTGCTCCTTTCTACAGACTAGACAGGTGACAGAACTCACGTAAGAACAAACGGATTCTGTTCTGATGTGTTTGTGCGTAGTGACATTAAATTCAACTTTTCAGAGCCAGACTTTTCTGAAAGGAAGGAGCAAACCTTCTCTAGTCGTGTTCTCTGTACACTCTGATTAAAGATGGTGGTGTGCATTTTGCAGGAACGATTAAAAACATTTGCCCGTCCCATAAATCATTACAGGAAACACATGGGTGTACAGTTCTGCACAGTTCTGCACAGTAACGCGGTGCCTGGTCATCAAGCTGGCTTCCCCCCAACACGTCCTTGACCTTAGTCACTAACAGGATTAGCCTCCTACTCTTGCACGTGCTGCCTCATGCGTCTCAGGCAGTGAGCCTGTACACACACACACACACACACACAGACCATCAGCTGGACGGGTCAGTGGCCAAAGGTGGATGTTGGAGAGGGTTCATGGGTCGGATGTGTTGTACACGGGAAGAGGGCAGGGGACGTGGCACCGGGGCTGGTGGTAATGGGAGTTAGCGTTATCCTCTATGTCAAAGCTAGGAATAGAGAAGGTTTATGAAAGAGACGTTTGGGAGACGTTTGAGGTTCAATGAGTTTATTGAGACTAGAAACATGTCAGCTGTAGGCCTAGTGGCTGTTCAGTTCAAGGTGACAGAAAGAAGAAGTTGAAGCTATCTCGGGCCATTATGAAGAGTTTCTTATGCAGATCACAGTTACTGCCCGTGTTGTTGTTTGTGGGCATGCTTGTGTGATTGACTATCTACATGTCTGCTGTCAGAGTGAAGAGAGGAACCACTTGAACACCTCTCTGGAGCAGCGCTTTCACGAGTTGGAGCATCACTACGATGAAGCCACCACCCTGCTGCACCTTCAGGGCACCCTGATCCTCGACCTCCAGGTATACCTATCATGAGTATAATTTCACTTTTAGATGAAATGTGCGCTGGGTGGTTTTTGATCGTTTCACTGCGTCTCTGTTTAGACCCACCTCCATAATCTGACTCTTTTGGTGGATAAAGTAAAAAGAAGCCCCGGGTGCTTGATCAACGTCCTCCATCCCAACCCGCTGATGAGCGCTCAAGAACCTCTGCACTCAGGTACTCTCTCTCAGAAACCAACAGAAAATAGTCTTGAGTGGCATGATCTGCCAGCAGAGGGCGCCAAAACCCACCGTGTTGATTTACTCCGTCTCCACCCGGTCTCACGTTCTCCTCCCTCAGAGCACGTGAGGAACTGTCCCATAGACTGCGCTTCCATCTACTACAATGGAGTGAGGAGATCAGGTCTCTACACAGTGGTGCCATCAATGGCCGGCGTGCCTGTGGAGGTCTATTGTGATATGGATACAGATGGTGAGTAGCATACACAAGCGCAGAAGGGCAGGCCGAGCTGCAGCTGAGCTTCAGTCCATGAGAGCATCAAGCCCAGGGTCGCTGTGGTCCTGACAATAGTTCAGCAGACACGCCGTATGCTTTCCCTTCCAGTGACCTTCTCTTTGCCTCAGGTGGCGGCTGGACTGTGATCCAGCGGCGTGCCGACGGCTCACTGAGCTTCGACCGCAGCTGGAGGGACTACAGGGACGGTTTTGGGGACCTGCACTCTGAGTTCTGGCTGGGCAACAATCACATACACGACCTGAGCACCCAGGGAGACTACAGCCTCCGCATCGACCTGGAGGACTGGAGCAACATGCACAAACATGCCCTCTACCAGAGCTTCAGGTTGGTGGCATGCAACAGTACACAAACAGTTGACAGACACATGCAATTACTTGTGTGTTGTTGCAAAACATGCGCAACAATCGCTACCTCTTGCATAATTACCTGGTGTTCCTCTGAATGTGTTTGTGTGTTTTGCAGCGTGGAAGATGAGGAGCACCTGTACCGTCTCCATGTGTCGGGCTTCAGCGGGACAGTGCAGGACTCTTTCAGCTGGTACCACGACAAGCAGGGCTTCAGCACCCCTGACAGTGGCAACATCTGCGCTGAGATCTCCCACGGCGGATGGTGGTACAATCAGTGCTTCTACGCCAACCTTAACGGCGTCTACTACAGGGTAAGTACACAGGCAGCCACGGCTTCACTTCATGCTTCTGAAGTCAGGAGGATGTTCACTACTGTTCACTCATCCCGCAGGGCGGCCATTACACCCCTAAAGGCCGGGGGCCGCTGGGTCCTGATGGGATCGTTTGGTACACCTGGAGGGACTCTGACTACTACTCCCTACGCAAAGTCAGCATGATGATCCGACCGCGCTCTTTCCGAACCCGTTTGTCACCGTGACCCAGTGTCACCGTGACAAACGGTTAGGAGGTTAGGACACAGGGACAACCCCAGCTGCGGGGCTCACGTGGGGATCTCTCGGGGACACCGTAGTCATGGTGACCTCCAGCGATGTTCTTGTTGACAGAGCTCATCAAGAAGGAACTGAAGGTCACTCATGTCAACAACGAGGGCCTCGCTCCGGCTGCTGTGGAGCCGCTGTAGGTGCAGATATGACTGCTCTGCTCGATATTCTCCAAACAGTGGGGATTTTTTTGGGACATGAACATTTTCCATTCAGCCACGGAGGAAGCAAGTTCTTCCATTTTTTTCTACTTCTATTTTGTACTTTTAGTTTAATACATCGACACGTGACACACTATTAGCAACCCAGCCAAAAGAAAACGGACATTTTTGTGACTTAACGTCAGTTAACGTGGCAGGAAGATCACAGGAAACGGTTTATTGAATTATCTGCAGATGATGTGTGCTTATTGCATATTTATGATTACTCTATTATCCAATTTAATTCATTTTGAATTTGCAGCCAACTACGAGTTTAATCCATTGTGTAATTTCTTTTGTTGAAATAAAAAGGGTTTTAATACTAAAACATCAGAACACAGTATTAGATATAACATCCCTTTGGTTTGATAAGTGCTCACAGTATAGAGTATGGCAGAGAAGATGTGCTATATGAGGACTGTGTATGCTGTATGGATTGTACAATAAACATTATATATACAAAATGTGACACAAATGACTATTTCATATAGAAAAAGGTTCTGAAAAGAGGACACTTCTCTAAAGGACGTTTCTAACCGTTGGAGATAGGAGATAACTCTTATCACACAGTACACATACTACCGTTTATCTGCGGCATCCAGTGAGCGTTACTTCCATTCAAATGACTTCACACGTGGGTTTCCACAGACCTTTAGCCCGCCAATGTAGCAGGAACGTGTCGAGCAGAGGGTCAGTCTGTGGGCCAACGGACACCGAGAAAAGAGCTGCAGGTTTGTACTCGGTTCACTTTAAACACGAGTGACAAAAGAATCATTTTAAACTGAAACCAGCGCTCCGAGCCCTGAAGACACGACAACACGTGTCAAACACAACAAGAATGCACGGACTGTCTGGTGCACGAGATCTGTACTTTATGAGAGCTCCACATGCAGCTGCACCTGATGGGGGCCGAGAGCTGAATGTGGGGTAAAGGGGCTCTTTCACTTCCTCCACTACGAGCTGCACAAACGCACTCTTTGACCGCTCGCACAGGCTGCCGACTCATTCTCATTCCCATCCATCTCCACGCAGGAATCTGCAGAAGTGAATAAGGGCTTCACTGTGAGCCGCTCTCTGAACCATGCGGAGAACAAGACGAGGGTTCTTTGGGAAACGCACACAAAGAAACAAAACGGCCGATGAGTACAAATCATTGTTTAATAAATCAAACTGAATCTTTGAGTTACACTGCATTGTAAATACTCCTATACATAAAATAGTATCTCAATGACAAGAAGCACCTGATAGGGCAGATAGAATATATATATATATATATATCTATATACGTATATATATTTCATGTATCAAGTGATAAGAAAACAGAAAGAACAGGATTAGAGACTGATTGAAAGCTGGGCGGTGAAAAGCTAAACTGCATACAGACATAATCCATGGCTCCGTCCCAAACTCTTGTTTTAGTACATATTCTTACAGCTAACGTTGCCGTTAAATCTTCATATAAAACACCGTAATCTCAAAATAAAAAAAAAAAGGACAAATATTCTTCAGGAGAACTGGCAGAGAGGAGAGGAACGGAGCTATCGAATTCACTGACTTTTGGCTTTACTGTCCATAAAATAATGAACCTTTGAGATTCATTCATCGCTCTCCTGACCTGTGAGCTGCAGTGTCATGATACGCAGCCTGGGGGGGCAACTAAGTCAACCATTTCTCTTTCCCTCAAAGGGGAAAGGCTGGAAGGAGGTGGAGCTTCCTGTTAGCTCTTTGAGGAAGTGCAGGATGAAAAAAGGGGCCTAGGGGACATACAGTGGACATTCAGAGGACACGCCGTCTCCGACAGCTCCGCCAAGACTCGGTGGATTCATAGAAGGAATACTCCACTTCTTTTACCGAATATGTTAGGACTCTCACATGTTAACGGCACTAATAATTCAAATATTGGCTGAGGAATAAACAATAATATGCATTCAGAAATCCCCCCCCCCCCTGAGGGGAGGACAGCTGTTTTTTTGGTGTAAGTACATCGCTGTGCAGACAACATGTGTAAAACCTACACGGAAAACCTGCAGAGTATTGCTTTAAAGTAAGCAGATATCATGTGAGCGCAGGCAGGTTGGCGCCTATAGCCGTACAAAAACAAGCATCACATTAGAGAAGCTCGATGCGTTGCGCAATTAACGGCGTCGACTTCCTGTCTCAGCAGCCGCAGACCTTAGCCCGGAGGAAAAGGCGTGTGTAGCGCGGGCGTCTTGGTCCGCTCTCATTGCTGGCCTAATGAAACAACAGCTGCTGCACATGCTGGGACTGTTGGCATGAGCAGTGAAGGACGAGGGGAGATAAGAGCCACAGACAGAGAGAAGTGAGATTTAAATTAAAGGGAGGGAGAGTAACGCAGCGTAAGGAAGAACATTTTGGATGTTGAGCTGGTTTAAATCTTCTTTTCTTGTAGAGCCGGACTGAAGGTCTTTGCTTTCACATAGTAGTGAACTGACTGTGTGCCTGTCTCAGCTTTGCAGCGATCTGTAGAAGAAGAAGAAGAAGAAGAAACTTGCATCAGAGGCTGGTGAGCGCCGTGCTCCACAGGTGAGAAGGCAACAAAAAGGACAGGCGATAAACGTGCTTTACCGTCTCGTAAAACTTGACTTGCTCTTCCAAGTACAGCTGCATGACCCTGTTGTAGTCATAGATACGGTTGCTGTGGAAGTGGTTCATCTCAGCTGCGGGACACAAGAGGGGAAACCAGACGTCAGACGTCACGATCCGATAAAACTCCACCGCTTCAATGTGTCCGAGCGAGAGCGTTACCTTGTAATGCGTACGACATCGTGCTGACGCGTTTAGCCATCGTGACTTTGTCCTGAACGGTGATCTTACTGGCAGCCACAAGCTTGTCTCCCTCCTTCACCTTCTCTATGGCTGCCTGCAGGAATCAAGAACAGTTGTATGAAGACAAAAGACCGTTTAACTGAACAGCATCACGGTGAAGGAATGATCAAAAAAAGAAGAAAGAAGCAAAATGAAACTTTTACAGCTTTCAGGTCTCTTGTAGACTGGGTTGCACCAGCTACTCATGAGCCCGTTACTGTGTGTGTGTGTGTGTGTGTGTGTGTGTGTGTGAAGTCCTTACTTAGTGATAAGCCACTACTAGCTACCGTCTAAACTGTCGATTTACTAAATTGAGTTGCATCATTCTTCATGTCTTAGCTAGTACAAACTTTAATAATGTGTAAACTGGCAGTTGTCCAATCAAAAGCAATCAACTATGTAAACAGGAAGTCACTGTAGCATCACTAGCGTCAACAGAACGTCCCAATAGAACACATTTAGAAGACAAACGATGCATTAAAACGTAGGTTTGACTTGTTTTTAACGGGTATGCATACATGGACGATTATGTGTTTTAGCGGCATAAATGAGGCGAATAAAGCGTCGTGTAGCTCTTTCCAGTGCACCTTATGGACTCCGATGGTGTCAGGGAAGCATCCCAGAAGACCCTTGTATTCATTGTTGGTCTCCATGACGAAGTGGAGGTCTTTCTTGGGCTGTGAAAGGGAGCGAAGGTAGATGGACAGACAAAAACAGAACAATCAAAAACAGGAAATAACAGAGAGGTGAAAGTGAGAAGAACACAGGGAAACAGTAGCTCACAGGAGGAACCTCCCAAAGTCTCATTTGAAAACAATGGCCTAAAAGAAGGAGACGTATAACAGTGAGGTTCTCCTTAAAGGAGCAGTGTGTAGGATTTAGTGGCATCTAGCTACGACAATGACTCTTAGTTTCAGGTCATTAATGAAAACATAAACCCGCCTAAAGCCTACACACCTTTAATGTGATTCAGTTCACCGACAGAGGCAGACACTAAAGAGTGGCTGTTTACTCCAAAGACAGGTAGAGTAACAGAAGAGGCCACAACATTCAGCTGCTCTGTAGAACAGACACACTGCACCGCTGCAGACGTTTGGCTCCATCCAGGTCCAGACTATCGCAGGCAGAGCTAAACTAAAGCCCACAATTCTACACACTGACCAAAGAGTGTCGGAGCAGCAAACGCTTACCGGATGAATCCTCCCTCTGGAAGCTGCATGGATATCAAAACAAAAGGCCCAAGTTTGATTTTTATTACACACCAAACTAAAATCAGCCACAGAACGGTCAGAGAGTCCAGAAATAGAAGGAGGACAACAACATTTAGGAAGTACTAGACGACAGTGTTCTTCCTGTACAGATACGGACATCACGGACAGGACGCCGGGTCAGAGCGACATTAAAAAGGCCACGACCAGGAAGTAAACGCCGACCGCAAACAGGAAGTGTTCAGACACTGAGAGATAGAATGATTATTGAGAGAGAGAGAACCCTGAAACAATGTGCGCGATAAACGGGTCTAAAATAAACTCAGAGGCCTTCGAGTTCTGCTCCACTGTGGTGGAAAACAGAACGTAGAAGTAGAAGTCATAGAAACACATGATGCAAACACTAAAGAAGAGTACCGACCTGCTCTGCCACCATCTGAGCTATTTCCTCGTACGTCTTGCCCGCTGCCGTCATGGCGTCAGTCAGGGTCGCCTCGCCTGGAGCAGAAGAGAGAAGGGGTTAAAAGACGTCTGAATATGTTTCTCAACAGCATCTGTGTGCCAACTTTTTCAACACAGACTTCCTCATAACGACCGTCAGCTGCTACCATTATAAGGAATGCTTGCGTGGAAGTCGTACCTTGGTACCCGCTGCTGTTGAAGACGGACGAGAGGTTTTGGAAGGCTTTGCCGATTCTCTGGTACTCTTTTGGCAACGCTGTGGAACACAGACACTCGCTGTGTGAATGGATTTGTCTTAAGTTGGCAAAAATCCTCAACGGCACGAACCACACATTAATACAAACAGTGATTACGGTCTAAAATGAAGGTGTGGCCTGTGTGTGGTGGAACATGCATTTAGCTTCAGTGTGTACGTACGGCCTGTACATCTCTTCCAGTGCTCGTTGCCCACCGTGAGGATCTCCTTCACCCCGTCATCCATGGCTTTGGTGAACCTGCTGAACTGCTCACACTTCTGCTCCCTGTGGACGAGGGACACATTCGACTCACACTGAACCACAAGCGGCACACGGTCAGCCGCGCGGTTAACGCCGGCGCCTCGCCGAGTCTTTTTTGCAGCGGTTTGAGGGTAAAGTTTGATGAAACTCACACTTCCACAGGATCCAGGTCCACAGCTTCAGGCTCTATCGTGGAGAAGATCATCACTCCCACTGTCTCGTCCTTCTCTGCTTTTCTCTTCCCCGTCTTCCAGTCCTGTACCAATGCATCGTTGTAATCAAGCAGTAATAGTGATAAAAACCCTGTAGAACGAAGGGAGAAGAAGTGAGAAGAAGCCCACCTTCTCATCCTTGTAGGTGAGGAAGATCTGGAATACGTCACTGCAGGAAACAACGGGGTGTCTGCACATCCTGGTCATCCAGCCCTGCAACCGCTCCATCCGCATCTTAATAAACTCCTCCTCAAATCGCCCTGGAACAGAGAATAGTGACGCACAGAAAAGATTCTATATTCATGCGTTCTTCAGCAACTTTCATCTCTTTTTTCTGCATCTTCGGTCACACTTACCGGTCACCTGCTTGTCCGGTAAAGACGGGATGGGGATGGCTGAGCCAAATTTGTCTAGAAGCCTCTCGTACAGCCAATCAAAGTGCTTGTATCTGTGGTTGACTGGTCGGTTTGTGGTCTGCAAACCAAGAACACGGAGTTACAGACGCTGTAAGTCATGTAGACTGGATTTGACTGGATTTGACTGGATATGACGGTACTGGACGCTCACGTTGGGTGTGATTTGGTACTCGATGTAGCTCTTGAGGCCGTACATCTTTGAGCCTTTCTTGGGATCGGCCACCACACAGTCAAGCTGAGTCTCAGGGTACGACCACACCGGACCAACTTCTCCTGACTGAGCATACATACACCACACACACGGTTTAGAAAGCTGCTCCTCTGCATCGCATGGCATTAAAAAAACAAACATTTGTATGTATATTTAGATTATAACCCACATAGATCGATAGCTTCTCTTTGCCCTTAGCGAGCTGCTTGCATAAGAGGTAGAGCTCTGGACCCGGCTTAGAGAACCCAGGAAACCTGCTCAAAGGGAAGTTTTGGAAATTAACCACCATGATGTGCATAGAATCTAGAACCATCCACACTGTTCCGCGTCTTCAGAATCCAAAGCCTCATGTCTCACTGCTCCCTCTTACTTGTTGAGGGAGATCTTCATGGAAGGCGCGTGAGCTCCTCCCCTCTGCATCGCGCCGCTCTCTCCGGATTCTGACTCGCCGTAACCTCCGGTGGACTTGTCGTCCCACTCGTCGTCCCACTCGTCGTCCTCCGCCCCTGAGAGCAGAGAGACGTGGACACACGGCCGTGCTTTAGGCACAGAGAGCACACATTCATGTTGCAGCAAGAGTCTGAATAATACGGGATGTCGTAGTCTAATTAAGGTTATTCACTCGTATTTAATAAGTGGATGGATACTGCTCAGCCTCACTCTGAGGTCCCGAGGATTAGATTAGGTGACGGATGTTTGAGAGCATGCAGCAGTCGCCTGTTAGTGATCAGAGAAACTGCATTTCAGGAATGACGAGCTTTAAATTACCTGGTTTAAACGGGAAACAATCCTAAATTTCTAGCCCTAAAAACATGATTCAGAATTTGCATAGCATAATTCTCTCACTTTAAAATCGCTCCCTGAAGAATCCATTTTAATGATCCAACGTGTTCCTCAGTTTGTCATCCAGCATGAACTGAAACATGACTAGCCTAGCTTAGCAGATCTCTAAACCTCTCTTCAGTTACTGCTCTTCTTCTTCTTCTTCTTCTTCTGTAGGACAGACATGCTGAGAGACTCATCATCAAACACCACCAACTACAACTAAAGTCTGTCAATCATGTCAACGTTGTCAAATTGTGCTTCTTGACAAATACGCCGCATGTATCAGAGGAAGGATTTAATCCAGTTACTCTCAATATCAGAGGTCCGTCACATCTGACACTTTACCACATCACCAGTGAGTCGATGGTGTTAATGTTAAGATGCAAAGGGAACGCTGCACACGCATGCTTTTAAGACTCTACATCATTTACTAAAACTATTTGCTGGTATTTATTGCCAGTCCACACACACACACACACACACACACACACACACACACACACACAATGTAAGAAAACGCTTCCACCAGGCAACGCATGGGGTACCTGTGTAATCGATAAGGTAAGGATACGGGTAGATGTCTTTGGCAAGAGGGAAAGAAAGGAAAAGTCTGTTAATTCCTCTCCGTGTCATTTATTCCCCTAGTTCTCTTTTTACAATAACAACTGCAGAGTTAAACAGTCATTTGTCTTTCATGTCATGAGTGAAGACGACTTTTCCACAGTCGGCAAAAACAGAGTCATGATGACCTGATTGTCCCGTCTCTGTTGGCCAGAGAGAGACAACTGAGCACGACCACATCTGGAGGTTAAAGTCACCGCAAACCTTTAAACCACTGGATGAAATAGTATCAACAAATAATGGATCAAACTCAGATCAGAGGGTTTCTGTGGACAGGAAACGGTTCTCTGTCCCGAGTATAAATCATTTCCTTTATTGTTCTACGATGCAAACCTCTGTGTCACACGAGCTTACTTATTATTAGGACCTTTGATTTGACAGGAGACAAATGTAATAACTTGAACAGAAAGCAGAAGTGCTCTAGAATGTGACACACAGTCACTACAAAGCAGTTCTTACCTGGGCCCTGGTAGGCCTGAGGGTGGCCCTGGGACACGGAGCTCCAGGGGTCAGCGGGACTCTTCCCGGTCTGGGTTCCCTCCGGATTGGACGCCCAGTTGTTGTTGGACCCCCCCGAGGGGTCCGCGTTCCACACCGACCACGGATCATTACCGTTACTAGCCTGGAGCGGACGGAGAGAGGAAATGTGAGGGACGGAGAGAACGACGGATGAAGGACGGAGCGGAGAGAGAGAGAGAGAGACAACCCCGTCTGGAGTCAGCGGTCTTTGAACAACATGCCGTTTCACACGACGCTCACCGAGCAGGGAATCTGATCAAGAGCGCAGAATGTAAACTCTGTTTAACACATGCAGCAACTACAAATATAATAATACTGTATATTTGAAAACATCTGCTGACAATCTGAATATGCACACTCACACAGAAACACTACCATCCTGCTGTCCATACACACAATTATCTGTACGAGTTAAAAATGCAGCTGCATGCCGTGCAACACACTCTGAACCGCGATGGAAACTTGTAGGCAAAGGCATGCGATAGAGTGTGTGTGTGTGTGTGTGTGCCTCTTGTAGGTTGCAGTTATGTAGCTTAATGCTAACCAAGTAACGCGCTGCCTGAACACAGAGCGAGTGCAGAGTCACTGAAACCTCCTCATACAGACACACAGAGCGATGAACACGGCAGCGCAGCGAGGACCAACACAACAGTGAAAACGGTGAACATGTTAAAGATTATTCATAAGATTGTGATCATCACGGGAGGACATGTTTGTGGTCTGGTGATTTGTCAGTGAGATGATTAGTGGATTATGTGTGAGGTACGTCTAAGCTTCATTAAGTTCCGCTGTAGTGCTGATTCATACAATTACGATAAAGGGGCGTGGGAGTGGATCGGTGTGGTGAGAGTGTGCAAGGTGTAGGGTGAGAGGGTGAGGTCATGCTCTTTGCAGGCAGTAGGAGTAGGAGGGGGAATTTGCCAAAAGCAGACCGATCAGAGAGGAAGGGGGGGGGGGGGGGCTTGGGGGCAGGACTTGGGTTTCATCCGCCACCCTTACGTGGCGGTTACCTCATCGGGGGACGAAAGGTAGGGGGAAACTGGGGTGTCGGGGGTGTCCGGCTGGGGACTTAAGCCCCCAGCATCCACCTTGAGAGGGAGAAGAAGGTGACATCATCACAAGGCGACCAGCAGTGGAGGCTTACACTCAGCACGGGATGAGTTAAAGTGATGCTGGGTGTGGATGCGTTTGTGTGGGAGTGTGTTGAGTGGAAAGAGAGAGCATGAGGGGATAATGGCTGACACATTTCCTGCGTTGACTCAACCCCAAACTCTGCCCAAAGTTTCTACTGATTCAGCAGTACGCTCATGCTTGAGGAACTTCCTGCCTGCTAAATACAGAAGGTTTCACCGAGCGTATTTCCTCTTGGTTCTATCTTACTAGAGCTAAAAATCTGTGTCGGTTATAAACGACGCGACCACGGTGAATATCTTCCACGGCAGCTGCTCTCACTTCTGCATCTCTGGCAACACGGACGTCAGTAGAACTCCCTCATCACTCACTTCTGCTTTCTGACTTTTCTTCAACATCGCCCCGTCACACGGACTTTTGAATGGATGAATGGGATCATGGCAGGGAGCCAAGATCCCTAAATGAACCCGCTGTTCATTTAATATTCCCGAACCGTCGGTAGCCGAGCGCGTTACCTGGTGCTGTGCAGGCGCTGCTGCTGCTGCAGGAGCGAAGGAATCAAAGATGGACAGGTCTGGAGCTGCAGCATGTCCTACGCTTGGAGTAGGAGCTGAAGCTGCTGGGAACGATGGTGACGGCTTATTGAACTACAAACGAAAAGACAGAAAACAGAACTTCATTAAAGAATGCATTAGAAGTGTTCCATAGATTCCAGAATGACTTCATGACATTTAAAGACACATTCCTCTGTGCTAATGTGATCGTGTGTCCTTGGCATTCTGCATTTTAAACATTCTCAGTGTGTCCGACG